>NC_056574.1:12616966-12767151 GCF_018340385.1 Cyprinus carpio | reverse complement strand
GGGAACCGGGGGAGGGGGTGGCTCAGTTAGTGCCTAAATCTGAAGCCCTTTAAAAACCACTCGCGTCCCTTTGTCCCTTTAAACTCATGCCAACTCTGAAATTTGTTTGTGTAACCCTTTTTAAAAAAAAAATTATATAAGAAACATCTGATATTCAGCCATAAAAGCAACGAAAAAATGAAGCCCAATTTAGAAAGAAAAAAAAATTTTCCCTGGATCATTTTGGAACTAAAAAAAAATCAACCCAAATCAGGTTTCCTAAAAAAAGAGCAAATTTTGGTTGATATTGAAAATAATGCTATTGAACCATACACCCCAAACCTAAATAAAATCTTAAACTAATCTGAAATCGACCAGTTAATATCCCAGGGTTTTCCATGAAGTTGACAAACCACTCACTCACTCTGAGGATGAAATCTCTGGCAATTTTGAGGAACTGAGAGATGGAAGGTATTTTAGATTGAATATACTAAACCCATTATTAAAGTAATTCTACTTATAAACTCAGTTTTTTCTCTGTTAATATAATAGAAACTTTCTTTGTCAACTTCTAAAAGACTTTGGAAATAGCCTTTTGATTCCTCCCTAAATCAAGAATCAGTAGGTGCTGATGATACTATCTTTTCTGATATATTTTGTAAAAATCATTTGAAATCTGTTTTAAGAAACAGAGACATGTTTGAATAACTGATAAGGATTTTTTTATTCTAGAACTTTGTCATATAATCTTAGTCATTTTCTGAAATGTATTTATTCCATTTGTCTTCCATGACTTTACTGGACTCCCAGAAGAGATATTCTTCTGAGATAGCACATTCCTGGTGAATTAATAAATAAAAATAAAACCTTGAGGAACTTCTTAAAACATTAACATTTGTTTTGTAATTTACTAGTGGGGAAAATCTTTCATGTTTCATTGAAAATCTTCTTGTGTAAAGAAACGTTCTTTATCTACCTCATGAGATGGTAAAAGCCCTTTCGATTTTTGGCTGTACATTTAAAAGCTTTTCATGCCACAGCTCTAATGGATTTGGACTGTTTGTGTTCTTCGGTCATGATATAATTTTTATTCACCTTTACAGATCACCTTGGGTGCCATTGAAAACAAGAAGGAAATATCAGTGACATCATTTTAAACACTTCCAAAAGGTCTTCTCATTTCTTTAGATGCAAAACTTTTTGGGGAGAAATGGGAAAATGACTAGTGCACCTGATTTCAACCGAAGATAAAACAAAACAGCCAAACAACTAAAACCAACAACCCTGCTGTCCTACAACCTACTGTCACACACGCGTCACTGGCCCTTTAAGAGTGTCCCAGAATACTTGGCGTTTGCCAAGATAAACAAACCTGGGCTACTGAAACTGAAGCTAAATGAAGAAGTACCTGCTGCAACTCTGTATAGTCAATATAAAGACAAACAGTACACAATTTACAATTCATCACCGCAGTTACACATTCAAAAATCTGCAATAATAAAAATTTTGGTTAGCATTTTGCAAAATATCGATCAATAAAGCACATTTAGCCTATGATCAAATGGCCGTGATCTTATTACGTGCTTTTTAGACTAAACATGATTTTACTTTGGATTTAAAACATCTTGCACTGTAAATGATTTGCAGAAACAGATAGAGAGTCCATAACAAACCGGTTATGGTTTGGCAAAATATATAGCATAATATTCTGTAATATTAATAATGACAACATGGAAAAGAAAGAAATGATTGTTACCTCAGTCAGAATCTGCCAGCGACCAGACTGACAGTGAACCTCTCAAGAGACTCATCCAGTGTCAGTCTGCCACGAGCTCTGTGGATCATCATCTCAGCCCTTATTTCTCATCGAGAGAGTCCATCAGACTGAGTTACAGCTTCTTCTATCAGTTCAACTGATCTGGCAAAGGCCTTTCTAGGCAAGGTAACATGACGGTGATTTCAGCAAATCATTTCATATGAAAGGGTTACTGCTGAATTCAGAAATCAGATATTCCAAAGTGTCAGACATTGTTACTGTTATCCAAAACTAACATTAAAAAAATAAAATTATTAGTTGAATTTTTAAAGGACCTAAATGACTAAAGCTGAAAAATAAAAAAATAAAACTGAAATAAAAATAAATGAGTTATATAAAAATTTAAAAAAATATTTAAATTCAGAAAATTCCCCAAAAATCAAACAGTTTTCGGTAGCATTGACTTCCCAGGTATGGAAAATACTATGTAACTAAATGGCTACCATCAATGTTTTGTTAGAGTAAAAATACTGGTAAAAAAAAAAAAAAACTCCCAGCCTTGGAACAATTTGAGGGTGAATAAATAATGCTAGAAGTTGAACGATCCTTTAAAAAACAATAATATAAATAAAACTCAAACCAACTCATTACCCCTAATTTTCAGATTAGTGCCCAACTATTTCTTTTCCTAAGTGGCATATATTTAAAATTTTGTCCCCTCATATTACCTATATTAAATATAACCATAGTCAGTATTCTTGTAAACATTTTTGCAATCATTTATACAGAAGCACAAATTGCAACAATAAAATTCTTTATTTTAAAATGTCATTTGAATTTCACACTAATAAAGTTAACTGGTTAACAGATGTTCAGGAGCAGGGCTACGCCCCAAACGATCACTGATTTCCCCAAAACCTCCATATATCGGGCACCTCATACCATACTGTGCTTCTTTCTCTGGGACCCAACCTTCCCTCCCTTTCTCACCATTCAGCCACCTTATCCAACATTCTCTTTCTTTCAGGTTGGTTTTGGGGGGTCCTAATTGTCTGGATAAATATATGTATAGAGGGTACCCCCCCCCTGACCCATCAATTCTAGATGCCTGATCAACCGGGACCATCATCCTTTCCTTCTACCCCTTTGTCTTCTTTTAACTCTTCCCCAACACTCTGTTCAACTAACTGTTTCATAGCTTGTTTGTGGTCCTAGCTAGTGAAAACACAATTAAAGCCTTAACAATGAGATTTGTGTGTTAATAATTTTTTGTTGTTAATTTTCAGCAGTAGATCAAGGGAATTCAGTTGGGACATAAATTGCCCCTTTTCCTGTCAATAATTCCTGCATTAATTGTTTAACATATTATTAGTTAATGTACTGTCAAATGGATAAAAAACTGCATTGTTTTTCTACGAAGGAAGTCTGCTGAAACAGAAAAATTCATATTCACAAGAATTGTGTTGAAATCATGAAGTGACCCCCCAGAAATGAGTAACACTCCCAAACACATACTCACTACTTGGCAAGAAAGTCAGTGTTCAGAAGCCCCAATGCTGACTTGATGGAACAAAATGTTTCTTTAATGCCACAAAAATTTGTGATGATAGTGTAGTAATGCTTATAAAATTTTCTTTTTTTAGATATAAGTTGTTTAATCACTTTGGCTTCTATTTTGAATGTAGACAGCATTATCAGGCCCTGCTAAACATTTATTTAGTATGTGAACGTGAAATACAGCTTAACCCACGGAACTGTTTTGAATGGTGAGGTTGTTAATGCGCATGGAGGAAGCCTTTGGAGTCTATGGGTCACACGCATACAGACTTCGAGGTGGACTCACAGAAGGCCTAATTAGACATTTTAATAGAGGTTTAAAATTGGATGGAAAGAAGGGCCCTGCTGAAATACCAGAAAAATTAGCCACATTTGCTGCATTGACATGTGCAGAGTTTTCCATTTCAGTTTCGGTTAACACGCACCACAATATGCCCTTGTTTGTTTTCAGTGTGCCAATGTTGTACATGGCAAGGGTATAGTGAATGAGAAGCATGAAAACATATCATGTCTTGGAGGCATCCGGTCTGACCCATAATAGGTGTTTGGTTTGTGACCAAGCACCTCGTCCCAGCGTGACAGCCGGCAGCCAGCATGGAGGAAGGTGACACTTGTGGTCTTTCGACACTCGGTGAGCTTCATTACACAAAATACATGTGTTCACAGCGGCCTTGTATTTTACTCAATTCTGTATTCCTGACGGACTGGGTCTGTAGCACCTTTTAGCGCTGTGTAAGTGCCGTGGACATTCAGCCAAGTATGGTGACCATACTCAGAATTTCGTCTCTGCATTTAACCCATCCGAAGCTGCAGCATCGCAAACAGAGCAAGTGAATACACTACACACACTTGGGATACACATATTCACTTATAGATGGAGTCTGGGGCAGCCATTTTATGCATGCGGCTCTTTTCCGGGGGAGAGTGGAGGTTTCGATTGCTACGTGCTCTATGTGGGATCATAAGTCATGTTATTGAAGGTGGAGAGAGAATGTTACAGCACTCCCCCACCACAATTCCGGCGCGCCGAGACTGAACTCACACAACCACTTCGATTGGAGTCCGGATCTCTCTGATACCAATTAGGCCACGACTTCCCAGTTTAACAAGTCTGTTTAAAAGTATATGTGGGACCAGATGAACCCACTTTGAATAAACTCAGACTTCTAGAGATTGGATGGTTACATTGCATTTCGGCTCTTTAATGTGGCCCCAGTAAGTACTTTGATTAGAATACAATACTGATCAGTTTGTTTTGGTCATTATAAGCCATATAAAGTAAATATAAGAGTGTTATAATGTTGGGTGGTATTGATAGTTTTTAGCATTGTATGAAATAAATGTTAGTGGTGGCTGGCCTGTGCTGTAAAGTGTTGCCAAGGATTGCGCGTATGTTTGAAGATTTTAGCACATTTGTTAGTGGTTTCTAGTGAGGGGGGGGTGTGTTATTAGTGTAAACACTGTGTCTTAGAAATGTACACTGTTACCTTAAAAGGATACTCCACCCCAAAATGAAAATTTGAATTAATCACTTACCCCAGTCGTTCCAATACCCTTAAAAGACTCCATTCTCTTCGGAACCAATTTAAGATATTTTGGTATGTGAAAAATATGGGAGGCATGTGAATGTCCCATGTGATACCAAATATAAAGAAACAGCTGTCAAGGTTCATAAAAAGGTATGAAAGTCATTGTCAGAATATATCCCATCTTACCTATCAGCCGTGCATGATGTGGGTTATATGGAAGACGAAGGAAACAATTTTGTGAGAGCGAATGGAAAACACAACTAATGACCGTTATTCAACAACTGTACTTTTGCTAACAGTCTACTCTGTGTCTCTCTATATCCACCGTATGCCTGCGTAGGCTCGTCTGTGATCATCCGTGCAACGAGGTCATATGATCTAAGTTCTACTTTAGTTTTTTGTCTTCATTTCTTCTCGATTGTTTATCGCAAGGTGGTTTGGAACCACATGGAATTTGTTTCAGTGGAGAAGTTTTCAAAATATTTTGTTGAATATCGTTTTGCTAAGATTAATAATAACAAAAGACTGCAACAATTATTGCCCATTCAAATGAATCCTGAAAATAAAAAAACAGGTTTGTCACAAAAATAGTGTAGCATTTTTTTTTTTACCACTGATTAAGAAATAAGGAAATATTTATTGTTAGCAGCATATATCCGTGCTATGTCTGACTGCTCATGTGACGCATGAAGGACTGACCCGATGTGTTGCGGAAAATATCAGGCTTGTACCATAACAGGAATTAATTTTTTTTAACATTTAAATGATGTTTCCATAGAAATATGGTTTTTTAATTTTAAAAAGCAATAATATTTATAACAGCTAATGTTTTTACAATCAAAACTAAAGTTCTATATTTGAGATATCACAATACCCAGCTACCATTTACTACTACTAACAATTTGTAGTCTAATGTTTTCTCAGTCAAGTTAATTGACACTTGTTGCTAGGCCCACCTGAGTGCTGGATGTAATATGCCTGTACAGTAATCAGGGTTCTTACTGGCCTCTTGTGAAGATTTGTTGCTGGAACTAGAATGTGACATTTGGGTTCTGTGGTTTTAGGTGTTGGTGAGGAAGCTAACTGATTGGCACTGAGCTCAGAGGGTAAGGTTGTGGAAACCGAAGCATTATGTTGTGGGTGGAGAGGACAAGGCCGTCCCACTCAGCAGGGGTGATAATACACATGGAGAGAGCGACGAGGACACATCCACCATTCATTGAAGCCTGTGGACCCCATCTTACATCTACACAGATCTACGCAATCTACCTCTGCTATGAAACATCTCAGGCCTAGGAGGTTGAGGTGTTCCGAAAATATCGCTGTTAATTTGACCACATGCTATTCACTAGGAACAGTCGCTACCAGGAGATGGAGACGTAAGGCTTGTAACCATCAGATCCCTCACTGCTAGTTATGACAAGACAGAATGACAAGTGTTTGGTGGTTTTGCTGCTGCTTTGCTTTTCTCCAATGTTTCTGCATTATCGCACATAGAGAAAAAGATTTAGGTTAGCATAGTGCACACAGAACCAACGCCAACAGGAAGGAGACGGTCATGGCAGCCTTGCTTACAACTACTCTACTCTTGTGTTGTGCAGGGAAGGGGCGGCGGTGCTCTTGCGCTCGCTGGAAATCTGAGCGAGTCAGGAACATGAGGGGCCTGGAGCAGCCAAAACCAAGGTGGGAGCCAAATCCTTAAGAAAAAGAGCTCTGCAATTGCGTCCAATTGTGCCAAAATCTAGATATCCAGCGCGCTTTGACCGCAGCATATGACCACTGACACAGAGGGCGGTGGCTGGAGGGACCAGAATATGAGAGAGACTGTTAGTGCTAAGGGGTGGAGTAAGTGGCCCGGATCGGAGTTGAGTCTAATGGCGAATGGGCAACTAAACCCGCTTCGCTTCTACTTGAGAGGACACCCGTCGTTGAAAGCGTAGCTGAACTAGAGACGCAGAGGGAGCCAGATGCATCCTCCACTGATCTTCATAACATTGAGATGGAAAGGACAGTCTGATCATGAAATGCTCTTTAGTGATGAAATCACTCTTAAAAGGAATAGTGTGGTTAAAAAAAAAAAAAAGGAATCATGTACTTAATTATGTCGTTCCAAAACTGTTCTTGTTATTCTGTAGAACAACAAAGGAGATAAGTTTAGCAGAATGTCCAAGGCTGCTTTCTTTCCGTATATATTGGGTGAATGGTGACCAAGGAACCGCCCCCAAGGTTAAAAAAAATGACAAAAGACCTATAAAAGCAAAATTTGAAATCGCATCATATGACCCCTTTTACAGCCATATGACAGCAAAAGCGATAGTTTAAAGTTGTTTTATCACCACTAATCATCTTCACACAAAGCTACACACGTTGAGAAAGAATCTATACACACAAATCTGTTACAGTGCTCGTTTTTGTCAGTTTTCGGAGACTTGAAAGCCCCTTGTGTTAATCATTTTACTGTCCCAGAACAAAAAGCACATCAAATCCAGGAAGAAAGTCTTCATACGGGGTTGGAGAACGACACAAGAGTGAGTAAATAATGAGAAATGTAATGTTTGAGTGAACTAACCCTTTAGGTTGGAACATGTCGGTTTTGTAACAGGCATGTTTATACAAGTATTGTTTTTCTTGGGCTCATGCTTTACAAAGCGTGGAAACCATTTGCACTCAAGGCAATTTACAACTCCATCTTCTCTTTCTCTTCCTGTCTCCGTTTCTCCACTCAGTCTTGAGGCACAACAGTCTTATGGTCTGGAATTTATACATCATCTGAAAAGCTGAATAACTAAGCTTTCCGTATGTATGTTTTTTTTGGATCAGACAATATTTGGCCGAGATAAAACTATTTGAAAATCTGGAATCTGAGGGTGCAAAAAATCAAAATATTGAGAAAATCGCCTTTAAAGTTGTCCAAATGAATTCTTAGTAATGCATATTACTAATCATAAATTAAGTTTTGATATATTTACGGTAGGAGATTTACAAAAATACTTCAGGGAAACATGATCTGTCCCTTAATATCCAAAATGATTTTTACCAAAAAAGAAAAATCAATAATTTTGACCCATACTTTTTTTTGGCATTGCTACAAATATCCCCCAGCGATCAAGTCCATTTCCAGGGTCACATATGACATCAGGGAGGATATCCAAATAGGTGATGCTGGTAGAATACCAATTTTATGGCCGCCCAAGGATGGAATACTACATCACAACCCCTGAATCGTTTATTAAAAATAAACCACATAGTGGTATAATCATGAACATTAAAAAATCTTGGTCAATACATCGATATACAGTAGATTAGCAAGGCTCACGCATACGCACTTCTGAACGAGCAGGTATGAATGCATTTCACTCCTGAATTATGTTATTTAAGCCACTGATGATAAGTAAATAATCACTATTGAATGCATGCTTAATGATCTGTTTAGTCTGGTGGAGATTGGAACAGAGAGATGATGGGGTCCTCGTGGTTGGTTATCACCAAGACACTACGAAACTTATCGAATAAAGTTTTCAACTGCGAGCGACGCATGTTCTCATTGTACATGATCTCTTCCAGGTGATGATGGCCTCTGAAATAATGCAGCCGCCTGAAGAAAGACTGAGAAGACACTCAGTTTACATGTGCACCAAAATAATCGGTTATAACTGGAATCACCAGCTCAACCTGACTGAAAAAGCCTTACTCAAACAACCTAATCGACTCTGATTGAGCTTCTTAGCCTGAATTATATTTTTAAGGAAGTTTGAAGAGTGTGGTGGTAGATCTAAAAATGATTTTTTTTTTTAAATTAATAGGAAAATGCTTGAATCTGAATATTTTCTTAATCAGATTCAACGCGTACCTGTGCACATGCACAGGGCCATTATGAGTATAATTTACATAATGTGTTTTCCTTTTATAATGTGCCTAATGTTTATTTAGGCATCAAGACAAAATGACACTACTTTTTCGTAGTTCCAGTCACATTATGCAGTGGACAGAAGTAATATTCAAGAATACATGTAAAGACATACAAAACAAAGTGATGACTCGGATTGCAACATAATAGGCTGCACATAAAACAACATTTAGAATCTAGAATCAGTACTAATTAATCTAGTTCGTGAAATTAGGCATGTAATCCTATACCTACTGTTCTGACAAACTAGCTTTTGAGATGGAAAAATGTGCTATAAAAGACAGTCACCTGGCAAGCAACAATGGCGCCAGGTTCCTCTGGAGTTCTGTGACTGCCTGGGACCTGGGAGGATGGCCTGCGATTCTGTTCAGTTCAGGACTGCGACCAGAAGAGTTTCGATCATTCTTTTATTAAGAGGAGAGTCTCATCCAGTCTGGAGCTCAGAGCTGGAGTTATCCATACTGGGACTCGTGAGAGGGTCATGTCATCGCTACTTGCGCCGAGGGAAAATGAGAGAAACTACTGGGACTTTATTTGATCATGATGTTTTCACTTATGGGGGGGGTGAGTGGGTGTGTGTGTTTATGTGTGGGTTGGAGCTTGCGGGGTTACATACTGGGAGAGCCAAAACTCAGGCGCTGTGCTGGTGCTCCGACTAAGGCCTGTAAGGGTTGTGACGTGAGGGGGAGCGCCTCCTCTCGCAGACCAGGCTCCTCCTCAATGGGCCGGGACCAGCAGACAAACAATGCATTATGGAGCTGGAAACAGCAGCCCGGTGCTGGAACGTCCAGACCACCATCGGAATGCGCTGGGCCCTGCACCGATATCATACACATGATGGTGTAGTAACACCCAGCATCTAAACAGGAGGCTCTAGCTTGGGAAATGGTAATCACACAAAACCCTAGTCTCTCAGCCTCAGACCCTTCACAAAGAAAGAAAGCTGTAGGGTTTACAACTTGGACGACAAGTGGTTATTCCGGATCAGCTAAATGCTGGCTTTTCCAAAGTATGTGAAATCTTTCAAGTTTGCCGCACCGAATCTTTAAAAATATATCCGAGCGTTTTACACACGGCTGATTTATTGGTGGCGGACATTTCCACACCTCGAAACGTGATGATAGGCAAGAAACAAACGTGGCGATTGGTTGTTTGAAATGGTCGAGTCAAACGGCTCATGGGCGGGCCTTGGCCAAATGAAGCTGCAATAAAATTCCAGACCTTCAGTCTGAAGCTCTGGCTAGCGAGACTACACAAACCCTAAACCCTTACAGAGATTAAATCAGATCCAAATGCAGAAATGCCTTATTTTTCAGCAAATATTTGCTAACATCTTGAAACAAGTCCAATAAATACTCTAATGTCACCTTTCTACTATCTTTCAACATTCCATACAATGTTGCATTTCGCCACCTAGTGGCAATGCACAGAACTTCTAATCTGTTTGCGAAGCATCCATTACTGTTTATTCACATGGTAAAATAATAAATTAATAAAAATACCACCAAAAAAAAAAAATGAAGCAATATGTCTAAAGGGAGAAAATGTAGGTTTTCTAAGAATATTCAACTCAAATAATTATGTGTTTTTACAGAAAGGTAACATTTAATAATGTTTCAGTGTATTTATTTATTTGTCTCATACTTTTGATTAGAATGCATCACCATTGGTCACCTGCGACTGCTTTTGTTTTTGCCCAGAAGTTTACATTCTGAAGCTCAAATTGGATCTGAAAATTCTGCATGCTCCTATACATAACTCCACATGCTCCTGTACTCCTTACCATTGGAAATGAATGACTTCCTATCTGCTGTTTGTTAGAAATAGTGAACAGGCCACTTAGACTCTTACCTCATGCACTGGGGCATCTAGTGGATTCCTGAACTCAGACAGAGACACAGGAAGTGAGAATTTAGCTAACATGGAGGGCAGGTCATGGCCTGGAAATTGGAGGGCAAACTGCTCAGCCAAAGGAGAATAGCTGGGGAGGGAGACATGAAATCATGACTTTTGTTTGCACTGAGATTTCTGAAGGAATTACAGATTTTACGGTGTGTACAACAGAAAATGCAAACCAATAATGTTTTTTTCTTGAAAGCATATACTTACATGCAGATGTTTGCATGGGGAGAGAGCATATAAACGTTGTTCTCACAGAGAGGATAGATAATGATGGCTTTACCCCAATATACCAAATGTGCAGCTATCTGGAAGACCTGAGGGAAGCAATGTAACATTTTAGATCACTGGTTTTCAACCACTAGGGGGCCTGAGCAAACTTCCATTGGGACTGGCTAAACAAAATAAGACACAATGAGGTTTAAAATAAAGGAAAACAACAACAACAAAAAAATCCAGCTATTTTTTTATCTTAATTCTACATCCTCCTAAACAATGCATTTCCTTTTTTCTTCTAAGAGAACCAAGATCCCCACACATTTTGTAAAAACAGCAAAAAAAAAAAAAGCTTATGATATTTTACAAACTCTATGCATTTTTTTTTGTAATGAACTACATTATCAGGTAGAAATAGGTAAGAAATATTTCTTAAATCACTTTATAATTAATTTGTAATCCACCATGGAGCTCTTTCCACTTAAATTCAACTACTTGAGAAGAAATAGAGATTGTTCATTAAGATAAAAAAAAGCAAAACAAAAATAAATAAAATAAAAGAGTAGGAACATAAGAGGGGTTAAGGCACTACAGAAGCTCCCCAAATTTGATTCTACACTCCTCGCTAAGAGAAAATATGGGATTTTACATTTAGCCAACCAGAAACAGCCAAGGGGGGCACTGCAGGTCATTGGGATTTGAGAATCACTGTTTTAGATTAAAAAATAGTAAAATTCTATGGCAATATTTATTACAGCAGTAATTTTTTGTGTGCCTGTATCACTTTCAGGGTGAGCATTAGAGAGACTAACTTTATAGCAAAAAGCAAATGCTGTGGCAGGCTCTAAAATTGCCTTTTTCATTTTACTCCCTTATCACTGTGGGTGTCAGCACGCTTTGATACATTTTTCCAAACCACATCTGTTAAGCTCAGTTTTTATGTCCAGGCCACAAAAACTATTTCACATGTGCCCCAATGTTCAAGCATTAAGCAAGGAACCATCGGGCTGATAAATGCTGTGCATCCGGAGCGCCATCTTAAAGTGCTTTTTGACGCAAGGAGGAGCCAGGTCAGCGTCTTGAGCCAGCTACTGCAGGTTTCTTCCGCGGCTGAGGCGTGTGCTTCGTAGGCGGACTAGAGCAGGAGAGCACTTGGTCTTAGTGTCGACGCTGAGCCAGTAAAACCTTGTCATTGTCCAGCATTGGTCTGTATAGGCGCACCACCATCTCACCACCTGGTAGTTCACAAGTACACTGGTCTTCAGGCAAGGCACCCTGATAAATGTAGAAATGAAAGCAGGAGAGGCCACTGAATGTCATAACCATACACAGTAAAGTTGGTTTTTTAAATTACCCATTTACTTGGTGCCCACCTACAAAGAACACAATTGATCAAACTGAAGAGCATTGATAAAGAACCAAGAGCACGAAAAAAATCATGTTCTGCTTTAAAGAAATGTCACTGCTTCCTTCTAGCATTCATTAATTCCTCGCTCAAAAAAATAGTAGAGCATTAGAAAAAAACAACAACGATTACACTTTATTTTTTTCTCTAATAACTGGAAGCAACGTTGAATGAAATGCAAATGATGTGATGAGGCCACGCGTGACTCACTGATGGCCTTTAGGTCAGCCTGAGCTTTCCTGGATGTGTTTCCCTCCTCACGATGGATTTTGTGTGGCAGGCAGAAACTGACCTCAAGCCAGTTATTAATGTGAGCCGAACCACTCCAGTTGTGCAGAGGCTTAAACACATACACAATATCATCGCGACAAAAATTAAAGAGCTGTTCTTTTAAGTGCAGAATATGTTCATATTTAAAAATTCCTCACTGACTCACTCATTATTAACCCTACTGGTGTTTTAATTAATATTTATAGTATTATGTAATTTTTTGAACAACCATGTTATATTTCAAAATATTATTTTTCAAACATTACTCATAGCATTATTTCTGCAATTGCAACTGCAGTGTAAATACATTTAAATATAAATTTTATTTGATTGGTGACATCCTATAGTCTCATTATTTAAATATAACTTATTGATTATTTGTAAGAATATAACATAAAAGATGATGCATCTAATAAAATTAGGAAAAAGTAAAAATGCCACTGGAAATTAATTTATTGTCATATCAGCTTCATCGACTATTTCATGGCACATTCAACAACATAATATCAAATAAAATATAATAAAAACAAACATTTTATAAAATTCGATTTAGCCAAAATACTAGTTTAAGCATAATTCTATAAAGGATTCTTTAAACATGCTTGTGATACGTTTTTCTGGGTCCATAATTAAGTCCTTAAAGGTTTCCTGATAAACAGTGCAGTCTCCTAATATTATAAATTGGACAGACCAAAAAATATGTTTTAGAGAAAGTTGGTGCTACAGTATTCATTGATTTTAATATTGACTAATGAAAAAGTAGATTTTGTTGCTGCTGTGAGCTGACAACCACACAGAATATGAAGAATATAAAAATGTTTTGGGAGTCAGCTGTCCCGACTGGCCTAAACAAACCAAGGTACCTACACAAAAACACGCTCACAAAAACAATAATTATCATCTAATTATTGTTATTGACAAAATCCCAGAAAATATTAAGACAAAGTGTTTGTAAACATCACTCACCCCTAACAGAACGATCAATTAGATCAATTATAGCCCTAACTAACCTATCCCTTACTCCTTACCATAACCAACCCCTATGAGGGAAATCTGTTGTGTTTTTGTCAAAGGCTCTAACCCCAGCTGACAAGAGTGCTTGGGTAAATAACGTTCAACATAAACCTACTCACCTGTCGTAGGCCTCTTTTAAGTCTCTTGCTAATTTACACTTGGGAAGGATCTGACGAAACGGTGACTGTGGGGTGCCGTCCGCTATAATGAAAGGTGACCAGCTTGGTCAAAATCATGTAACACCTTCAGTAATTCTATTCTATTTGCAGGACAAACACTGCACATTTCTAGTGAACGAGATGTCTCACTCTCAGTCATGGTGGTGACCTCGTCCTGCACAGCCAGCATGAGCTTGGCCTCTCTGGTGAGGTACTGGCACCTGCGCTCCTCGTGCTGCAGGGCAATGGCAATGCGACGAGACAGGTTATGCATACAGTTGATGACTGAGGTGTCTGCGTTGGCCTGCAGGAAGGCAGACCATCAAGATGAAAGATGGTTATTTTTCGTGTGTCAGTGCACTTTTTTTGCTCTTATCATTATTCTTTCAAAACAAAAAATGCAAATCATGCATACAATCCTTGTTTACATTTTTTATGAGCATTTTTTTTAATTTGATTTAAATTTTTTGATATAGATTTTGAAATAGACGGGAAAAAAAATAGAGCATTAAAAAAAAAAATTAGGAGTGGGGCAAAACATGATATTTTAGAGAAAATTAACTAAAAAAATTTTTTTAAAAAAAACTGTTTAAATTCCTTATTTCAAACTTTTTTTTTAAATCAAAATCATGGGGGTTAACTAAGTATTCATGGTGTGAATTAAAAATTTTTAAACTTCAAAAGCATAGAAACCAAATGATAAAATATCATTTTAAAAGTGGGGTGTTTTTTAAAAGTCATTTAGATTATTTTTTCCCTTTTCCCCTGGTATTGTCTTGACCATAAAATAAAATTAAATTTACAGGACAGCTCAGCCAAATGCGACTTTTGGCTTTTGTTGGTTTTTGCTTTTTTTTTGTTTTTTTGTTACGGTCCCCTTCCACGAAAAAAGTTTTTTTTTGTTTTTTTTTTTTGAACAGGACCAACGGCATATCAAAAGCACCATATTACATGATTATACCAAGGAAATAAATCTTTTTTAAACCTATCAAAAAATTTATAAAAACTGTAAAAGTGTATACATCTAATAAATTTATAATCTATTTATTATTTAATTTTTTTTAAAATAAATTAAAAATTTTTATAATCGTTTTTTCAGTTAAATCCACTGTTTTAAACAGTTTACCAAAAAACAGAATATGATATAAAAAACGTATTTTGAAAAAAAAAATTTTAGATTGGGTTTTTATGGATGTGCACTTTTTTTTATTTTTTGTCTAATTTGTTAAAAAACATTCAATGCATTAACCGTGCTTGGGAAAACCCTTTTTATGATAAACAACTTTAAATTAATTTTTGAATTTAGAGGGGCATAAGCAAAACCCCCAACCAAAAATACAAACCCTTTAGCAACCTAATATTTTATTTAAATTTTTTTTGATTTAAATGTGCAAAAAGGAAATTTCAGATTTAAGGGGAGCATAGGGGCGGAGGAAGGTACCGAGAAAAGGAGTGGGCATGCGGAGAACTGTTTTTGAGGGAGTTTTCATTTTCTGCAGCTGGACTTTGGGTAGCACCTGCCGTGTCTACACGGGGGGCACAGGGGGGTCTGAGGTGCAGTCTGATTGGGCAGAGTCCCGCCCCCCGTCACTCAGTTGAAGAAAAAAACTGAAGCTTATAACCGCACCCCCTTTTGAGAAAAATAAAACTCTTACCTTATTTTACAAAAAAATGATTCATCCCAATGCCTCCCAAATTATTTTTGGCAATGAATCACAATTAAAATTGAAATTTTTTTTCAAAAAATAAAAATATAAACCATGGTGAAACCAATGATCAAAAGTCCAAATGTCATTTTACAGTTTATACATTAGAAATGTTACATTTTTTTGCAAAATTTTTGAAATATCCCAAACTATGATCAAACCCAAAAATAAACCCCTTCAGATCGGAATTTGCCCCCCCAATTTTGAAAAAGATTTTTCTGTTTTTTATGTATAACTCACTGCAAGCAAAAATTGTATTTGCAGGGAATTTTATTTTTTTAAAAACTTGCATTTGGTTGAATTTTTAGATTTTAAAGGTCATGATTAAAAACACCATTTTTAAGTGTATCTTTAAAATTTTTTTTTGGCCACTGTACTCAATTTTTTTACTTTAAACATATAGTTTTTTATTTTTCTTTTTTTTTCTTTTACATATTATTAAAAAGATTTTTTTTCATTAAGAGTTTAAATATACTGTTTTCTTACCCTTACTGCAAAAACAACACTGAACAGGATCATGGTGGGCAGTTCTCTTTTGGGGGAGGGGTCAGTTTTGGAGACCTGTCAAAAAGAACATTGTTAATAAATAGAATTAGTTTAAGCTCATTTTATTATTAAGCATGTATTTTAAGAAATAATCCTGTGATGATAATCTTAAAAACAACGATAAATCATATTCTGCTTCCGTTTAATGTTAGATTCATAACAGTAAATTAACTACGGATTGCATAAAGCGTATTGCAGTTCAGATTATTAAAAAAAGTGCAGACTTATAGAAACTCCACATGAAGTATTTATTTTTGTTAAATGTGAAATAAATGAACTTAAGTAAGTCTATGAAGATGATTCTTTCATTGTGCAGGTTAGTATAACAGATCATGATGCAGCATACATAACAGACAAAGTGTTCTTTTAATAAATCTGAATCAATGCTACAATTTACTCAAGTTATATATCTTAGCTGGTAAATAATGTTACATTTTCATGAAACAAATGCAGAGTATTTGTGGGCAGGAGGAATTATTTCTTGCGTAAAGTGGACTAGCATATTTTCTTCTCTAACAGAAGGTGGAGCGGTTAGCCTGTGGGATGTGGTTCGTCACCTGATGCCTTGGCAGCTGAGTATATCATCATACATACATAACTTACATAGTTTTCTGATGCATCAAATATTCCAGATCTTTATGGGAAGAGATAAAATGGTCACCAAAGTACAGTTCAAAAACACATAATATGTATTTTAACTGGCCTGAACATCTTTATCATATAAACAATTGGTACGTCTCACCTGGAATAGTATGTGGAGCCTGCAGTAAGGTTGGATGTCCGACAGAAGCCGCACATTGTCTATTTTTAGTTCAAACTTCTTGCCGCAAATATCAGACTTGGTGGCCAACGCTGGTGGCGAGGAATACTATCAGAAAACCCTTTTAAGGGGAAGAGACAAAAAAAAAGAAAGGGAACCGCTGACAGTGAATACAGAAGAAGTGATAAGAGCGATCAGTTAATTACAGTGGTGGGTCTGGGTGGCTTTCCAAGCTCTAATCTAAGTAGCACTGAGAATTAGACGCTCCTTATATTTCTAGGGATTCACAAGGACGGGTGATTGGGCAAATGATTCGGTAAAAGCCTCTGGACTTTTTGTTTCTGTCTAAAATATACTAATAACCTCTAAAAAATTGAGAATGTGTGGTGATTGGATCATCTGTGTGAGTGATGCACCTGTCCTGTATCTATTTCACACATTCAGACAAGGCTTTTAGAGAGAATCAAACCCAAGAAAGCCCATGGTACAAAAGTCAGTGGTCTGATTTAATCTCTTTCCATGGTGAAATTATTTTGTGAGGGAAAAAATTAAAGGAAAGCAGGTCTTTAAATGTGTTGAGTTTGGGAACATTACATTAATGCAGCCGTCACCTGTAGAACATTTGATTGAATGAATTTTTTGATTGTAAAATTACCCCAGGTGATTCATTATCATGGAATAATGTATTTCAAAGAATGGAACAAAATTATAGTGTTGCTACTTTTTCAAATCTGTTACTGGGGCCCAAGATTGAAGGTGATATCATAAACAAAAAATAAAAAACAATTACTCACAGTTTCCCAGATTACATGTGCCATTTGAATGCATATATTTGTGCCGTGCACGATATATGTTTTTTTTTCATATATATATAGATATAATATGATATATATCTATTATATATATATATATACACACACACATACATACATACATATACACACACATCATATTATAACATATGCCAGACGAATTATCAGGGAGAAAAGGTGGACAAAGATGGGGTGCTCTGGAGAAAGGAGAGGTGGTTCAGAATGGTGGTTTAATCTTACCCTGCTACCAACTGTTCATCAGTTAGTGGAGTTTGTTCTCTGAAATGGGAATAGGGCCATAAAATAGAAAGAAAGAAAGAAAAAACAAAACAAGAAGGGAAAATGCAGCAGACAAGTTGCCAGGATGCATGACATAAGGGACAAAAACAATCCGATTTTAAGATTAAAGATTGGTCAACAAGGACAGCACGTTTGTTTTCTTTTAGATTTTTAAATGTGGCGTCAATGTTAAATTGTGATATTTGTCTTTCTTTTAATATATAACTTAACAATTTTTTGCCATTATGCAGGTGATTTTTTTTTTTAGATTTACATTTAGCATACACACTACTAGTAGTAGTACATTTAATAATATCTAAAATAAAATAAAATTTTACATTGTAATAAACTTTTAACTAAGTTCTCTTCTGGATCAGGCCATAAATATACTGTGTTTCTTAAATGAATAGTTCATCCAAAAATGAAGATTTTCTGAAAACACATTCACCCTCAGGCCATCAAAATGTAGACGAGTTTGTTTCTCCATCAAAACAGATGTAAAGAAATTTAGCATCACCTCATTGCTTACCAATGCAAACCTTCAGGTGTCTGTCAAAAGGGGCTCACAGCTGATAAAAAACATCAACAATAACTCACAAGTAATCCACACAAGTCCAGTCCATTCATTAACATGTTGTGACATGAAACGCTGCATGTTCGTAAGGGAAAAAAATACATCAAAAAGGTGTTTTTTGTTTTTTAAATTAAAACCGTTTCCTCTGGCCAAAGTCCATAATAACACTTTTTCCATGAAAAAATCCATCTCCTGTTCCGCTCACATCAAAATCCATCAACATCATTGTTAAGAACCAGTTTAGACCATTTCGCTTGCAAAGATTTTCGATTTGTGCTTATTCTCTCCTGAATGAAAGACATGAATTTTTCTATGGAAAATAAAAAATTATGAATAGAATACGAGTTACAAAAACCTTAACGACGGTTTGTTTCTTACAAACATTTCAGCTTTTCACTCACAAGACTTAATTGATGGACTGGAGCTGTGTGGATTATTTTTGATTTTTTTTTTTATCAGCTGTCTCAATTTGATGGCACCCATTCACTGCAGAGGATCCATTGGTGAGCAAGCTGATGCGGACGCTAAAATTCTCCCAGAAATCGTTTTGATAAGCAGACCACTCATCTACATTTGGTTGACCTGAGAGTGAGTATAATTCAGGCCTAAGATACAGACAACAATCTAAAATTCACCCAACAAAAAAAACATAGGCACAATAGACCAAAATGGAACTAATGTGAAAACTGGCGATCTCTTAACATCACGCCACCAAAGAGTATGCATGCAAAAAAAACCCACTAAAAATGATGACAACAAAACAGATGCACAGAAAACACAACTCTCGTATCAAGTTTCCATTTAACAAGGAACTTACAAAAGGAACCAATAAACTCTAATTCCTGGCTTTGCATAATCCTTGAATCGCCCATCACTGGTCCTCTACAGAGGTCACCTGAGGTGTTCAAAACATACGGACTCCGCTGTTTTGCTTTGATGGAAGAAAACAACATCTTGAAAAGCATCAATTCTTTGTGTATACTGTATGTGTAAAGTGGGGAGTGGGAAATACAAAACAGTCTTTTTGCAGTGCATCAATTACTGGGAACTGCTGGTGCTGCAGTGTCAGGTTGATGAGAAGAGGACGGCCTGAACACTTACTGGTGCTGAGGAAGTGAGTGTTTTTTCAGATACTTTCTGAAAACGGTACGGAATGAGAGCAGTTTATTTCCTATGCTGCCAGAGCTAACTAGATACATTATGGGATTGTTTTTTCTCCATTGGGGCTGCAGGCGGATTCGGCCCTGTTTCCGCAGCACTGAGCATCTGAACATTTAAATTACAGAACACCTGCTTGTAACATCCTGAAGCTTTCTTAGTATAAATAATCTCAAGCCGAAATTTAAATTCGCAGCTGGGACAGGTGGTGGACCCACGAAGGGGTGACTCTGCAGTGTGAATTTACCTGAATGAGTCTAAAAAAACCTGGTGCAATTTGTTTGTGAAAAGCAGTCTCAAATAACATGGGGGGGAGTGACAAATACACGAAATTACCTACGCGATTGGAGAGAGAACAGCAGCAATAACGAGTTCTGGTAGTGCTCGCTGCCAAAACCACAACACTAAGTGAAAACAGTACGGGTATCAATCCCAAGATAATAAGCCAAATATTTTATCCACCAGTCACCTCTGGTGCCATGTGAATATGTGCAATTAATCTGACAGTTAAGTTTAGCAATGAAAGCTGCGTACAATAAAAGTAATCCCCTTACTCACACACACACACTAATCATTACAGCAAGTCATTTTTTGGTTGTTACACAAACCGTTGCGCCGGTGCGGACATACAAATGGCTAATATGCAAAGGTTTCCGCATCAACATCCTATCTTACAAAAAATTAATGAATAAATAAATAATATAATCAATCACAATTAAGTTAAATTAATTTCGTTTTACACGTTTTTAAACATATTTCCAACTTAATGCGCCTTTGTCCCAGGTTCCATTTTTTTATTAACTGACCATGTTTAAAAAACGTTTTTGAAAAAAAAACACACACATAATTTGGTTATATTTTTGTCTCTTCTTATTAATTTACCCCCCTTAATCATGATTTAAACCGTCTTATCTCCGCTTACTTTATAGGCCTGCCTAAAATGTTTAGAAAAACATGAAAATGCGATGGAAACAGCAGGTATGCAAGGCGCTCAAAGAAAATTAAGATAGAGCATCTGAGTATTTTATACAAAACCTCCAAATAATAAATTCGTATTCTGTTTTACTGATTCCAAAATTACATGACAGAAAACTTGTAGTTAGTAACGTAATCCGTTTACATGACCACAATTTGACGGTAAAATGTGTTTCAGACTACGTTTTGATTACTTTTGACCCAAAACTGGTTTAGCACATTGATATTACACAGTAGGATAATCTTACACTACCGATATAAAACATACAAAGGAAGAAAATATTTCGTCAGTTATTGGTTAGTGTACAATCAGGAAGTGCATTAAACATTATATTACTTCCAAGGTTTTCCCAAACTGGGGTTCATGAGGGGGGCACTTGCAGGGGGTTCATGATTTTAATGAAAATTTCGTAATGGGTAATGCATCATAAACATGTACAATTAAAATAAACCTATTTTAAATAATAATTCATCAATATAAAACCTTAGTAATAAATTTATTATTTTATTTGTTTACACTGCATGTTCAGTTGAACATACCCCAAAGGTCAGAGAACCGCGGGCACATGCAAATGTTGATACGTAATAATTAAAATATTTATTTTTAAAATCTCAGGGGTTACTTTAAGTAGCTAACTATAGTAGGTGAAAGGGTTTTTTTTGGCTGGACAAAAAAAAGTTTGGAATCCTTGCATTACATGTAACTAAACAAATAACTTAATTTGTTGCTTTTTATGTGTTTGGAAAGACACAAGCCTCCAAAGACACCAAAGTAATAATGTTAAAAAATCACCACTGAGTGACACACCCAATAAAAATAAAATTATTATGCACTGTTGAATGTTGAAAAACACACTTGGTGATTTTGGTGACCCCAGTGGTTAACTTCTGTGGCCTCTCCAATAAACTATGAGCTTGTTACTTTGTGTGAATGTCTACAAAAAAACCAACAGACTTTCTTAATGGATTATAAGTGTCCAGGCTTATTTAGCCAGGAAAACTTTAAAGGGATGGAAAAGAAGGAAAATTGGTGAGATATCCATTAATTATGACTAATTTATTGCTAATTGTGTGAATATTATGTAAATCAATAAAAAGTACTGTAGTCTGATTACAAGTATTTTAAAATGGTAATTTACTCTAATTATTAAGTATTATATCTTATGTGGTCCCCATACTTCGGTCACATCCAGATTACAAGGTACTCAGTTTACTACCCGGTCATCGTTTTCTGTCCGGTACAAACCCTAATTCCAAAAACGTTGGGACACCTGTACAAACAATACAAAAGCATCTAAAGACTCAATCTTTTTCGCCAGCACTTAACCAACTCCTACTAGTACTGTATCGTTTCTTTTCTTGTCTATCAAATTAGCGTAATAAAAAAAAAAAAACCCTGGCGACGTGTTCTGTACTAGGGACCTAAACTGAGACTTGTCAGTGGCCCTTGTATACCTTTCGTTGGTTCTCTCCTTGTGTTGCTCTGAAGGGCTTCTATTGGTTTCCTCATCTTGTAAGAGGTCGCTGGTTGGATTAACAAGCTGTCTGCTAAATGATTTACTAATCATGGGGTATAGAGCATGTACAAATGTGTAAATTGTGAAGACCAAACAATGCAATGATGTGGAAGTTTTCAAATTTCAATATTTTATTCAGACACGAATACAAAATAGATGACTAACTAAACACACTTGTTTAAACTGAGAAAATGTATCATTTTAAGGGAAAAAATAAGTTGATCTTTAATTTCATGGCATCAACCAACATCTCAAAAAAGTTGGGACAAGGCCATGTTTACCACTGTGTGGCATCCCCTCTTCTTTTTATAACAGTCTGGCAAACATCTGGGGACTGAGGAGACAAGTTGCTCAAGTTTTAGGAATAGGAATGTTGTCCATTCCTGTCTAAAACAGGTTTCTAGTTGCTCAACTGTCTTAGGTCTTCTTTTTGGTGTCGCATCTCCTTCCTTTTATGATGCCGCCAATGTTTTTCTATGGAGTGGGTGAAAGATCTGGACCGCCAGCCTGGCCATTTCAGTACCCGGATCCTTCTTCTACGCAGCCATGATGTTGTAATTGATGCAATAAATGTGGTCTGGCATTTGTCATGTTGGAAAATGCAAGGTGTCTTCCCTGAAAGAGACGACGTCTGGATGGGAGCATATGTTGTTCTAGAACTTGGATATACCTTTCAGCATTGATGGTGCCTTTTCCAGATGTGTAAGCTGCCCATGCCACACGCACTCATTCAACCCCATACCATCAGAGATGCAGGCTTCTGAACTGAGCATACTGAGAACAACTTGGGTTGTCCTTGTCCTCTTTAGTCCTACGGATGACATGGCGGTGCCAGTTTTCCAAAAAGAACTTCAAATTTTGATTTCGTCTGACCACGAACAGTTTTCCACTTTGCCAACAGTCCATTTTAAATGAGCCTTGGCCCAGAGAAAACATCTGTGCTTCTGGATTCATGTTTATGGATATGGCTTTCTTTTTTGACCTATATAGTTTTAGCTGGCAACAGCGAATGGCATGGTGGATTGTGTCTCACGATCCGACAATGTTTTCTGGAAGTATTCCTGAGCCCATGTTGTGATTTCCATTACAGCAGCATTCACTGTATGTTGATTGCAGTGCCGTCTAAGGGCCCGAAGATGCAGGGCACCAGATGGTTTTCCAGCCAATATACCCTTACCGCAGCGATTGTTCCAGATTCTCTGAATCTTTGATGATATGATCCGTAGATGATGAGAACTCAAACTCTTTGCAATTTTTTGTTTTCGCTGAACAGAAACGCCTTTCTTGATATTGCGGCCCACTATTTTATCTTTTCGCCGCAGCATTGGGGGAATTGGTGATCCTCTGCCCATACTGGGATATCCTCTGACACTGCACTCGGAGAGGCGCTTTTTATACCCAATCATGTTGCCATTGAACCTAAAAGTTGCAATTGGTCCTCCACAGTTGTTCCTGTATATGTACATTTTAGACTTGTTCCGGCGCTTTTTATTGACTACCTGTGAAACTTTTTCTGGAATGTTGTAGCTCTCAATGAAAATCCAAAAATGAGCGGCAATAGTTGGCATGACATTTCAAAATGCTTCACTGTCAACCGTTGATCAGGTTATATATTCTCTTTTGAATAAAATATAAGTTTATTAGATTTGGTAGAATGTGTCTGTGTGTCACTTCTTTTTTAACCAATGCCACGCTCGTGCTTTGTACATGTCCCTCCAGCTTTGTTGGAAATCGGGGCTTGTAGCTTGGAGACTAAGCTCTCTTTTTTTTCAGTCTCTCCTGGTCCTAGTTCTAATCCTTGTTCTCCATGGTTAGTCATTTGATGGTAATATCTCTCTAGTTAACACTTATCATGTAATATAGTTTTCACTTATATGTTTAGTTCAGTTCCGTTTGTGTGTCTTTGTCCTGGTCTCATCAATGTTACCATGTGTTTAGATGACCTGTGTGCTGGATTAAAAGACTTTTTGAAACACCTTCATCTTTCATGCATTTTGTTAACAGCAAGAGTGTGAAAGAAGACTGGACCCCAAAGTGAAAGGTATACAGAATTTTTTTATTTATTTTGCGTGTTGAGTGTTGTGTTAAGGTTTTTGTTTTGTTTCTGACCATCATGGACCCTCCCTGCCCGTACACCTCCTGTGCATTGAGTCAAGGAGATGAGATGATGCCAATGAGAAGAAATGTCTAATATTATTTTTGCTATATGCTAAAGTCGTCCATTCTTGACAATTTGAAAAGACTCAAAAGCCACCCTTGGACTGAATGCTTTTATTTATAGACCTTTTGAAATCTGTAATGCATTGAATCATGATTGAATTGAGGCAGAGATCTCGATTGGGACTTCAGAAGTAAACGGCTGGAGAGAGCCGCCACAAACTAGATTTCTGCTAGGTGGACTGAACGGGCTGAACGCACAGAGTAGACCCAAATGCTCTCACAACGACAATGGTGGAGACAATCTGCCAACAGCTGTGTGAGTCAAGAAATGTGCAGGCAACGTTCAGGGGGGTGCGGTGGGTGCTTGAGCACCTGCCCCTTTTTTCCCCTTGATGCCCAAAGTGCCCCTTTGTCAAGGCATGTTGTTGTTGTTGTTGTTTTGTTTTTTTTAATTAAACACATTTTTTATGAAGGCATGCTCAGTCTACACATTAGTAAGTAATTAGTAGTAACGAATTAGTAGTAAAATTAATGAATAATAATTTAGGCCGTAAACAAAATTATCCCACACGATGACCTTTCACCTGAACGATCTCCATTGGGTCGATCCCCAAAGGTCTCAGACACCTTTAGTTATTTAATGCACTACAGATGCCTTCAATAACGTCCGCCACTGCCGGTAAGTGGATCCTCAGCGGTGTGTTTGTTTACCTTGTATATTATTAAATTATTATTATTTTAACAAGAACGCATGAGAGAGCGCACAGCTGTTGTTTATATTGCTGTGTGTAGGCTGTGGAAGTAATGCTACCTGCAGCAAGGGGCTTATAAATTTTGTTTCAATGTTCAGGGGAAATATATTAAATATTTCTGTATTATTTTGATATGTCAATCAGTACTGCATTATTCATATAGTTTATTTATTACCTGGATATAACTTGAAAAACACACATAAACTATATATTTTCGCAATCGTGTGTTTTATTGTCTTAGCGTTTCATCAGTAAACACGTATTACAGCAGATAGCTAGATGCTTTTGTCCATATTAGGGATTTCCTGCCATAAGGTATTACTTCTATGAGTCTGTTTTGGACTTTCTGCGTTAGAGCGCCCCCCGGCTTCGAGTATTTTTTTTTTTTCCCTTTATTTAAAGAAACAGGGACAGCGTACAATAAACATTAACCTCAAAGGGAGAGATGCATAGTACCGGGTTTTAGCTCAAGAGATAATTTTCACCCGTAGTCCCTGGGCAGGCTGATGTTAAGCTACAATATATAAAACATACATGAGTAATAAGATTTACACTTTACACAAAAAAAAAAAAAAAAAAAAAAAAAAAATGTACAAAAGTTCATGTTCACGGACCTCATGTTCATATACTTAAACCCACAATTAGCACACACACATACATATATGCTGGTCACATGTGGATGGACAAATTGATTTTGATAAAAGCCATTTCTTTGCTTGGCGTATGAACCTTTTTAAGAATTTGTGCTTCTTTTTGTTTTTTTTTTTTAGCTCTGTTAGGCAACATATTCCACTGACGATGTGGCCATATACAAGAAAAAGCAGAGTTTCCAAAATACTGTCCCTGCGTTTAGGGAGCCTGCATTCAACCTCGCATTGATCTTTGTGGCTCGAGCTGTTGTTTCAGAGCCCAAAGATATGAATTCTTTTAGTGGAGGAGCAGCGTTGTCATAAAGGATCTTATACATCAAACACGATTTTTGGTGAATTATCAGATTTTCAAAGCTGAGAAATTGGTATTGTTCACAAGAATATGACAGTGATGGAATCGTCTGCTTTTCTTATCGTTGGTGAATCTTTAGAGAGCTTTTATATAATGACTCAAGTGGCTTGCGGCAGTTTTTAGCCTGTGACCAACAAGCGATTGATCATACAATATCGAAAATGAGGAACAATCATTGCATTTAGATAGGCCCCTGAGGCCCGTCGATTGTAAGGAATTTCGAATGTATCTGAACTGTGCCATATTAAATTTTATTGTATTTGTGTTAACTTTTTTTATATGCTTTTTAAAGTCTAAATTTGGTATGAATGAAACATGCACTGCATGACAGTGTTCAGCGCTCTGTAATGTTTCACATCGCCTCATTTTGGATACAGATAAAATACCAAGTCATAGACTATCTTGTCTCTTTGATTTCAAATCTAGATTTAAATATAGAACGTTCTCTACGTGAACACACCTGCTCGAATAAAGTTCAGGGGGCGAATTTACATTTTATTAAACAAAATTTTATATTAAATATGTAAAATGCAGCTAACGTAGTTCTACACAAAGCAATATAAACAAAGGTGCCTGTTCTCTTTCGTTCTTGCGGTTTGATTGGGAAAAGTTTAAAGGGCGTCGAGGGGTCTTGCCTTTTGAAGTTATCTGACTAAACACTATTCGTACTTTGAACTATTATTATTACAGTATTTATTTAAAAATCATAGAGTGCCTTAAAAATAATTATCACAACGCTGGGAAAAACTTATACTGATTTTTTTTCATCCTCCGAATTATACTTATCAATCCTTGTTTTCATTATCATTCAAAAGTGAATAAATTCAGAATAGAATTCTATTTTAAATAAGACAGTTTTTTTTTTCTACAACAAAAACACCATAATAATAATAATATAAACAACATAATTCAGTTTCTAATTACAGAGTAATTAAGAGATGCAAAGAAAAAATTCTTTAACTTTTAAACTTAAAATGGTCTTTTCTGTTCTGTGTTTCTTTTTCAAAACTTATTCACGGCATTTGCTGCTACAGAAGCATCCGTTTTCGCGATACACGGATCAGCAAGGAGCACAGCGCTATTTCAAGCGTATTCCATATGCCCCTTTTATACTTTGAGCACCCACCCCTCCAAAGGTCCTCTGCACGACCCTGAACATGTGCATTTGTTAGGCAAAGTCATAACTGTATTACGGAGGTGTTGTGATATCCCCATTGAACAAGCGCAAACTTAGAAAATAAAGAAGTAGCATGTACCCTGAAGTTATCTGGACCGACGTGAGTTTGTCGCAGTGCAGCTGCTGAGTTAAGAGTAAGTGCCTTTGATGTTATCCAGTTCTTCACGGCTTTGTCCAACGCATTTAGCACTGTTCTGCCATGCTCTGAAACCTTGGGATTGCCCGGATTGCAGCTGCACTGGAAAGGTTTCCAAAGGCACCCAAATACCTTTGAGTCAAGGGATAAACAATCAGCACCCTGTCATATGAAACAATGAAAATACATAAATCCAAAGTCTATTAAATGCATCACTAAATAAACAACCTGGTATATAGGCCCTATATGATCTTTTACACAATATCAGATTACCTTGCCAGAGCCTGGGGTCCGATTCATCGACGTTGATTTGCCCCAGACACTCGCAATAGTACTGCGCCTCAAGAATCTGACCACTCCACCATTGTGATTTATGTCTTTACTTTTAAACGAGTGTGAATGCTGAACATAGAGAGATGCTCGCGGAGTTTTTTTTATTTATACTCGCACTCTCCGCTCCCACATCAGGCGCTGGAGACTGATTGGCTGTGTGGTTGTTCATATTTGGACCCGATCCGAGCTAATGCTACATTTTGATTAGAAACTGCAAAGTCGATTTGTCAGAAATATATTTCAAACATCACAAAATAAATATGGATTCAATCATCAAATTTAATGTGGATGCTTGCCCCCGAAAAAAAAAAAACTGGACAACTTAATCGGTGGCAACTCTATAGATGAAAAGCTCGCGTTGGTTATATCTAACGTTAAATTAACCAAAACGAAACGCATTTAGATACTTAAAGTTTTTTAATTTGAACGAGTGCCAGCTCTTTTTGCTTTATCTAGACATTCAGACCCCTCTCCTCCCATTTCATAATGTTCTTAATTTGGTAAAACTTTGATAACAGTGATGTCCTGTTCTTTTTTTAGTTGTCTCCACCCTTTAGGTGCCATTTGGTGTCCCCCAAATGACCCCAAAGCATCTTTTAGCCTAAGTGCAAAGACAGTGGACTGAATTATATCTTACTGTTAATTAATAAAAACGCAAGTACAGTATTGCATCTCACACAAACACGCAAACAAACAAATAGCCTACATTTGCTCCTTCTTGTCGCAGGTCTTTTCAGTAAATTGTTTTGTTCGATGCTGTATTTTGGGGCAAATGTTTTAGGATATTTAGGATCACTTTGTTCATCGACACAAATAGATTCGTAGGCATTTTCCCCTCCTTCATTTAAAAATAAATAAAATAAATCTGAAAAAAAAGAATAATAAATAAATAAATACCATTCAAAAAATTTTGATCAAATAATGAATGATGAAATTAAGTGACTAAAAATCGCCCGAAGCTTAATTATTGGCTGAAGTGTTAGAGGTGGAGCTGGTGAGATGTTGGGTGTGGCAGCACTTCGCGTTATAAAAAAGTCCTTATCCTACACCTAAAACTCTACTCTTGTAATAACAAGGTGGAAAGGATCAGAAAATGAGTTTGACCAGCTAAGGATAAAGGCTTGGTCAATGCCTTCTGGGGTAAAATCTCTAATAAGTCCGATGCCATATGCCAAGAAGCTCTGGGAAGGTAAGAGCTCTATATTTAAATTTGACTTATGTAATTAATTTTTTGACTTCCAATAAAACTATATAAAGAATACAAACGGATTCTTCTCTTTCCCACAGAATGCATGCTGTCTACCCTCAGACTAATATATTTTTCTCAGTGGTATGATTAGTCTCTTAGCTCGTCCCCAGGTGAAGAAACACGGCAAACATGTGATGGGAGCCATCACTGATGTTCTGGGCAAAATGGAGTATCTTATGGTGGACTGAGCTCCTTGAGTGATCTCCATTGACACTAAGGTTCGCCTAGACCCTGTAACCTTCAAGGTGAGATGATGCAGATAAAGCTGCACTGAAACTGTAATTTTGACCCTTCAACCGTTTTGGAGTCCATTGAGTACATTTTAAGGGGAAAAAAATCCAGGAATGTTTTCATCAAAAACCTTAATTTCTTTTCGACTGAAGAAAGAAATAACATAAACATCTTGGATGACATGGGGGTGAGTAAATTATCAGGAAATTTTATTTGAAAGTGAACTAATCCTTTAATATTTATATGATTGTGTCTTAAATTACAAACTTTAACAACCTCAGGGCATTTAGCGCAGCTGATGACGTTTAGAAGTGACGCTAAAGGAAGAGAGGATAAATCTTTTCACTTGATTTCACTCCATCCTCGCGTCTTTTACTTGTATCCCTCACTCCCTCAGTCCTGAAGGGGTGGAGCTAAGACGCGAGGAAAGAGGATGCACAAATAAGAATTGTGAAGGATTCATTTAGTATGGCCGCTGTCATCTTGCGAAAATTACGTCATTTGGACCCGAGTCTGCGCAGTAGTGAGGTAGAGCCCGGTATCAAAAGTCCCGCCAAACTCCCTCAGACCCAATTGCAAGCTCACAATCATGACACCAAACCCCGTTTTTAAAGTATCTATATATCTATACAAGCAAATATAACATAACTACTTAACAATTTAACCGCTTTTAACAAAAAAAATAAAAATAAAAAAAACATAGGCCTAAACAAGTCCAACAGAAAAACATTTTGGTAAGAGTGCTTTCCAACAAGAAGTAATAGTTGAAATTGGCAATTTGTTTTTTGCAAATCACAAGTAAGGTCTAGAGTCTTTGCATTCAAGTCTCTAGTCAAGTCCCTGATTCAAGAAAGACAAGTCACGAGTCAAAGTCCTCAACTTTAAGATTCAAGTCTTAAACAAGTCATTAGTGCTCTTTGCCCAAATTAGTGTCTCAGTATTATTTGCCATATCAAATTTAAAGTAATTTTTATCAGGAAAATAAATATCAAAAATATGTTTGACATTGCAGTTCAATTTAATGTGAGATGGATGACCTTAGTAAAACTACTCAAGTTAAATTAAGGGATTGTGCCAAAACAGGACAAGCAGTGAAAAAAAAAAAAAAAAAAATAGAAGAGCAAAGACAAAATTTCATAGAAATAACAACTGCAACAGACTTGATATGCTTGTAGGTTTTTATATAGCCATTATTTGAGCCTTTATAAGTGTTGGGGGAAGTCGTGGCCTAAAACGGTTTAGAGAGTTGGACTTCCAGAGGTGGGGGACTCGAGGCAGATGAGTCGCAAATTTTAGGACTTGAGACTTGCTTGACAAATATTTATAAAAGACTTGACTTGATATGAATGATTTAAGACTTGACTCGGACTTGAGTTAAATGACTTGAAATAAGTCATTTAACGTATTTATTGTCTTATCATCTTTCGTTCAATAAATATCTGTTTGTTTTTTTGAACGCACTGCAACCTAACCAAGTGACGCAGCAGTCACGCAGAGCATGCACAGTGTTGCAACTTAGCGACTTTGTCAATAGATTTAGCGACTTTTTTTCCAAAATAAAAAAAAAATAAAACCCTCCTAGCGACAAATCTAGCGACTTCTTGGACAAACCTTATTTAGTTTCTGAGACTCGCCAGTACTGCCTCACAACCGCTAAGCCACCCTCTAACAGGAGCAGCGCTTTAGGTTAAACAAGACTGTTCAGCGAGAGGCTGAGAGGAGCAGCGCTTTAGGTTAAACAAGATATCCTGTCACTTCTAACTCTATTTACATGTAAATATAGCCGAAATCACAGCACAGTCGTTGTCTTTATCTTATGTGTATTTGATTTCATTAGACTACGTCATGATTATGAATCAGGATTTTTGTGCAGATTAACATCTAACGGAGAGCTGGTAGTCTTTCAGCCCGCTTTCAGTCTCTTTCATATTCATCCCGTTGTCCCTTTACAACAGAAACAGAAATATATACCAGTGAAAACAGTTTTATTGAGAATTTGTGAGCAGTATCTAATGTATTTTTTTTGCAAGTGGAATGCATTGTAAATGTTTATTCACTGTTTATAAGGAAATGTCAGTTATTTTTGGCAGTAGCATGTGTACAGTATTGTCTAATAATTGGTATTCAGTGTTACTCTTTGAGTGAAAAGCCTATGGATAATTTATGGGGATGCATAAAAGAAAAAAATCATACAGTTGCGAACCCAACCATGCATACACAAAAAACAAAAACAAAAAAAAAAAAACTTGCAAGCACAACCATGCACACATACACATGCACACACATTCACTTACAAATATTAATAAATCACACTCACTCAAATCACCTCTTTCTCTCTCTCTCTCTCTCTCTCTCTCTCTCTCTCTCCCTCAAACACACTCACACAAATTAATAATGTACATTATAAACAGGTGCAAGGTTTGTGTGATTCAATTATCAATATTTTTTCTTGTTGTTATTCTTTTCTTAAAAACGAAGGATCTAAGTTAAAGGGATACTCCACCCCCCAATTAAAATTGTCATTAATCACTTACCCCCACACAGCGTACGCAGTTTGAGTTCAGCTCATATTCTCCAAAATGGTGCTACGCTGTTTTGGAGAGACACAGAGGAGAAGACTTGTTGAACAAAGTCGTTATTTTTGTTTTCTTCGTGTACAAAAAGTATTCTTGTCGCTTCATATACCACTGATGGCAGATGGACTATTCTGACGATGGCTTTTCATACTTTTCTGGACCTTGACAGTGTATTTTACTTGGCAGTCTATGGGACAGTCACAAGCCTCACGGTTTTCATCCAAAATATCTTAAATTGTGTTCCAAAGATGAACGAAGCTTTTACGGGTTTGGAACGACATGGGAGTAAGTGATTAATGACAAAATTTTCATTTTGGGGTGCAGTATCCCTTTAATGATGTGTTCATGTCACATAAAGGTGATGCTTGTTTGAAGAATCCCATTTGGTGACATAGAAACCATTTTACGTGAATTGTTTTAATACTTTTTCATGGTTTTCTTCAATGTTTGAGGCATATTGAAAACAGCTGTACCTAAAATACTTTTCATGATTTTATGTTGGACTAATTTCAGTTACATTTACATCTTAGTTTTTAATTTTTAGTTATTTATTTATTTTAGATTTTTATTGTATTAACAACTCAGCTATATGTAGACTTTTTTTTGAGTAAAAATGGATATTGCAATTTTGTTTTGATGCAAATAAAACTCCCATAGTCCATAACTACTGTAGTTTTAAGTTATTTTAATATATAAATTCAGTTAAATCATCAAACATTTGCATGATTTGACAGTGACTTGCTTGACCCATACTATGTATTCACTTGAATTGCTTGAAAAAAGCAGTGACTTGACCTTTAATCAGAATCTATATAGTAGTGATGGTTCACCAGAATATATATATTAATCATTTCTTTCCAGCATATTTCTTCAAATCAGATCAAATTGACACATCTTACCAAATAACACACTCGTAACCGATAGGTTGCGGGTTCGAGTCTCGTACCGGCAGGGATTGTCGGCGGCTGGAGTGAATGTACAGCGCTCTCTCCCACCTTCAATACCATGACTGAGGTGCTGTTGAGCAAGGCACAGAACCCCCAACTGCTCCTCGGGGTGCCCGCAGCAAAAACGTTCCCCTAACGTTCCCTAGTTTTTTTGGTTCCCGTTTGGTTATTTTTTTGGGAACTAAATAGAGAAACGTTCTTTTCAGGTTATATTTTTTGTAACCATAAAATAAAGTTCCCAGAACATTGCATGGTGGTTATTTTTAAATAACCTAAAAAATAAATTATAGAGAACGTTCCCTAATGGCTATTCTCAGGTTATTTTTATAACCCTATAAAACTATCTTTCCAATGAAAACGTCGCAGATGTTAATGTGTAATGACCTATAGCCTACAGAGCCCTGAAATTCGTTTAATTCTCAATCAAAACGCTATTTAAATTATAATATTAAGTGTACAGTGATAACAAAGATAAAAAATTCATGGGTTTGTTTAATCTTCATTTACGGCGCGCCTCTGATCTGCACGAGCTTCTCCAGCACGCGCTTTCGCCCATGTTCCGCAGAGAGTCGCGCGCTCGCAGAATTAAAAAATGAAGGCCATTTTTTCGTTTTACTGGCTGACTGGACTCGCTCGTTTATATGATCTCTTTATTAAATGATAGCTTAAAATCAATATATTTATGAGAGTAAATATGATTTCGGAGCGATTAAAATTCCCTAAACCAAAATTTGTTAGCTGGGTCCAGAGACAAATCGTTTTTACGGATCAAAAGAAGGTCCCGCTGCACAAACTGTACACTTCAGTGGTAAGATATCAATCAGCGATAGTTATTCAACATTTATATATATATACAGTGCCCTCCATAAGTTTATATATATATACAGTGCCCTCCATAAGTATTGGAACAGTAAAGACAAAACTGCTTTCTCTGCTGTGGAGTCAAGACATTTGCAAATATGATGAATATGCGACAAAATTACAGAATGTCAAATTTTATTATTAGGTCTTTTGACACACGTTTTACCAAAAAAAGGGACAGCACTTTTAGAGTTCATCCCACTATTTGATGTGAGCATAAGTATTGGAACAGTTGAATTTAAGGCAGATGTAAAAGATTAAAAGCTAATATTTAGTTGCAGATCCTGCAACCCATAGACATTACCAGACTCTTGGTCTTATGCATTGAAATGCTTTCCCCAGCCTTTTAATGCAGCCAGTTAGCTTGTATTGGGTAGTTTTTTTGTCTTTAGTCTCCTTTTCAGCGGGTGAAATTAATGTTCAATCAGATTTAAATCTGAAGATTGATTTGGGCAATCTAAGACTTTACATTTCCTTTGCCCTGATAAAGTCCTTGACTGAACTGGCAGGGTGTTTTTTGGGTCATTGTCCTGATCCAATATTAAGTGCTTTCTAATGAGTTTGGTGTGGCATTTTCTTGAATATTGGTAGCCAAGATGATTTTGTACCCTTCCAAATTCATTCTGCTACTGCCATCATACATTAAGTCATCATTAAAATTAAGAGGTCCTGTTCTAGAGACAGCCATGCATGCCCATGCCATGACACCACCTCCACCAAGCCTTACAGATGAGGCTGTATGCTTAGGATCATTTGCAGTTCCCTTTTTTCTCCACACTTTTGCTTTCCAATCACTTAGATAAAGGTTAATCTTTGTCTCATCGGTCCATCAACCAAAACTCTACTGGCCCACATTTGTTAAGAATCTTGCCTTTCACCCCATCCACTGATGGTTTATCAGCATCCCCCCGTTGTAGCTTTTCTGTAATTCTGTGTCAAATTCTCCTGCGGACTGTAGATTGACAGAACATCACCCCAGCTTTCTGGAGGTTGCTGGTGATTTTACAGACATGTATTTTAGGATTCATTTTCACAGCTTTTTAAGATTTGTCTGTCAAGAACTACTGTTTGTTTTTTTTCTCAGCCAATCAGGTCGTCGTTGGATGCTGATGTCGCCGGTAGTTTCCAAACTCTTGATTTCTCCATGCCCTTTGTTTTTCCTTTAGTTCTAATTGACTTACTCTTTTCTTTTAGCATCCAAATTGCTTGCTTTTCTTTCAGAGTCGGCTTCCTCATCTCCATCCTGGTTTGTGTGTGTGTCATCGTCAAATGCAAGACTTAGAATGCAGAAGCAATGGATAGAACTGATAAGACACATTCCCCCTCTTTTAATATCTAAAGAATTAACGCAACAGGACACAAGTAATAAAATGTGACATTCATTAATTAAACTGTTCCAATAGTTATGCTTACATCAAAAAGGGAGATGAAACTGTAAAAGTGCTGATCTTTGGTAAAACATCTTTGTGTTGAATCATTCAGTAATAAAATGTGACATTCTGTAGTTTTGTCTCATATTCATCTTTTAATCATATTTACAGATTTCTTGACTCCACAGCAAACAGAACAATTTTTTCCTTTACTGTTTCAATACTTATGGAGGGCACTGTATATATCTGTGAATAAATGTCTTATTTTATGAAGAATACATTGTGTTGAAGTCATTTTTATTTGGTGCTGAAGAAATGTAAAATCTGGGTAAATTACTCTGTAATCTTACATATTAATAGACAGATTTAATCTTATTTAATTTTACATATGATGGTTGATGTGTTCAGATTATTACTTAAACAATAGATAAAACGACAAGATTGTGTTTTTAGATACTGATTAGGCCTCCATACAAATCATTTCCATGCCGCTTATACTATAGGCTACTGGGTCACGAGTGTGCTGGATGAATACTGACGTGCAGCGGGGTGATCATATCGGAGTAAAGAGGTTAGGGGTTAAATTAACGTTAGGATGTTTAAATTAACGTTAGAATAACGTTATGGGAATAGAATAACATTCTGGGAACCAAAAACTTACGTTCTGGGAAAAAAACATTAAAAATACCCATTACGAACAAAAAAAACCATAAAAACTAACGTTCTGGGAACCAAAACTAACGTTCTGGGAACCAAAAAACTAAAGTCCCAGGAACGTTATGGGAACCACAAATTGTTAGCTGGGATGTTACGTTTATAATGTGCATAGTTTGATCGCTAAATTTAGACTGGATTTACAACACATGAATGCATTCATTCATCCCGAAAGAAATGAAAGTGACATGAAAGTGAGTGCCTGGTGAAGATGGAAGAAAAACTGAGTTACATACCATGCTCCATTTGGTGAAAGAAACAGTTTTTCAAATTATATTTTAATGGATCATTTTTGCCACTTGCCCAAACAAAAGAAGTGAGAATTATTGGTTTAGCATTTGCATTTAACCGCAGCGGTCACGGTCAATATGAGGTGATGATCAGTGATCGCGGCCGCTCCTCTCGTCTCTCCCGCTCCGCTGGGCGGCGATCAAACGGACATGGCAGCGCTGTCACGAGCGGAGATAGTCGCTACACGAATCGTCATTTGTTTTTCTTATTCTTTTGTTGTAAGTAATGCTATTACTCCATAATATTAGCCTATGCTTTATATCCAGCCAGAGCTCCCTGAACGCATTCTCTGGCTCATTGCGGTCAAGCACAAGCACGCTGCAGGGACGCGTCTAGAGTGATCATAAAGTCTTTCCGAGCCACAGGGCTCAAGTCCAAGTCAAGTCTCAAGTCACTGCTGTCAAAGTCAAAGTTAATTATGTAGAATTCGCAAGTCATCAAATTCGAGTCCGAATAAAGTCCAAGCCATGCGACTGAAGTCCACACCCCTGGAAATTGCCTTAATGATGCTTGTGGGATCTTAAAAATGATCAAATTGCAAACAAAACAAACCCTGAATATTTTATATAATTTTTAAATGAGGTGCGCGAAACCCTCAAACTCATGCCCAAACGGGTCATGCGTATCACTGGCATAGGCTAGTACACCTTCATTGGCCTTTGAAAGCATGATTTGTAAAATCATATAATACTGTAGCCTTTATTTTCCATAGTGTCTTCACAACCAGGGTTGATTGCTCAGCAGCCGCATCACATATTGGTGTAAATCACTAATTTCTGTTATTGGAATGAAAATATAGCCTAGGCCTACTCAATAAAAGCGTGGAGAAAAAAGAAAAAAAGAGCCACCAGCAAAAAAAAAAAAAAAAAAATTATTATTATTATTTTTTTTTTATTTTTTTTATAATTGGAGCTTCTGCCATGATAGGCAGGAGACTAAAGTTTTTAGTGCACATATACTGTTGTAAATGGCTCCGTGGACGGTGCCGTCTTTCATTAGCACAACTATTCGCTGTATCGCTGCTATATATTTTGACCAAACTCCCCACCACAATCATTCTCTATAAATAGACTCCTAAGCCTTTACTGTCTAAAGGTTTGCCAGTGGACGTAGGCCTACTTTGGGTAATAATTAAAAGCTAACAACCATCAGCCAAATTTTATTCTTTGTATGAAAAAAACATCAGTTAGCTAATTGAACACTGGGTGTTTTTACAACTTCAGTTTCAGGAAACCAGCCCTTGTTATTTTTTTTTTTTTTTTTCGAGTGTAGGCTACCTTTTGACTGCAGTCTAATGTGCCCTTTTTTATTTTGACAGAGCTGGACAACACGGAGACGACAAAAAGCAAAATAACTGCCATTGTATTAAAAATTAGATGCAATTAAAACTAAAACACAAAGGATGCGGGGTAAATTAAAAGCAATTTCAGCAAAGTTAACTCGAAGAGGTTCAGAGTTAAACTGCTACCTTTGTTTTAGATACTTTAAAAACGTTTATGGCAAAATGGCTCAATATAACTTAATATGAAACTTGGAATGTTGTTTTTTATTATTTTATAAGAGTCAAAAGGCACAAATAACTGCATATTGTTCAAGTATTGCAACTAATGTATCTTATCAAAATAAATTACGTTTTTCATATTTGCAAGTAAATTTGCAAAAAAAGAAACTAACTGACTAAAAACAATTATATTTATAAAAATACCAAAGAGTGCCAGCTTATTTTGAAACTATACAGCCGCTGGAGGTTGTGATAAATTTTATTTCTTTTATCAATGAATTCAAGCGGTTAACACCCACAGGTCTGCACATCTCTCATAACTGTCTTTGAAAGACAGGTTTTCTTTTAGAAATAAGTTGCTGACTCATTAAGTCTAGTCGAAAACTTCCTAAAAGTTGAGAACAGCGAAATGTTGAAGACCAGGATTCTTTTGTCATCAAGAACATGTTTCTTTTAAGAGTTTAATTCTGGTCATACAGACTTCTGGGCTGCGTTTCTCGAGAACGATTGATCCTAGCATTAAAACGTTTTACGAACGTCCAGTACCGACGTAAGCTGACGTTGATATTTGTGTTGTTTTTCGGTTGTGTAACCAAAATCCAACGGTTAAGTCAATTGCCCAAAAACACAATCGGCACGTAGCCCTGCTTTGTGTGCTACTTAGGAGTCGCTATCCGTTTGTCAAGTGCTGAAATGTAAATGTAGAATGGCCTGTAATAGTATTACAAGCTCATTTATTGAACTGTTAACCTAATGCTGCATTCCAGACAGCTCGGGTAATATAATATGAATCTACTATAAATAATATATATATTATATTATATATGATTAATATTAAACTAGATTAATATTAAACTTGCTATATAATAGTATATAATATCTGTTATTTCCGGGTCCAATACATGGCTGGATTTCGTGCACGTCAGCAAATCATTGAAATATTTTTTAGTTTATCCCTATTTTCCCAGCCTTTGAAGCATATTTCCTACATTACTTTATTTTTTCATTTAATTTAGATTTGTATTTCTATTTTTTCTGCCTTTTTTATTTCATTTATGAATAAAAAACAAAAAACGAGTAATAAAGTGTACAATAAAGTACAATCAAAAGCTTTAATTATAATTACATTGCACTTGAATAAAGGTAAAGGTGTAATCTACGGGTTTTGTCCTGCAGGTGACCTCATAATTCTGTCTTTACGATGCACCCATAGGGATTTTACGATTACTCCAGTATTTACGATCAACTTAAGTTTAGGATGCTTTTTGGGAAACGCAGCCCTGGTCAGTGCTTTCTGGAATAAATGGAAGCAAACAACATTAAAGTGCTTTCAAACATTTTATTGATCTTATTTTATAAGAGTTAGATCTTTGTGTGAACAGCTCCCGCAATATTCTGCAATACAGCTGGTGTTCATTGGTGATGAGACTCTAGTGGGTACTGTCTGCACAGAGCTGAAACGACGACAGACAGAAACTTCTCCCAAGCCTCCTGGACGTCAGCATTGAAGGCAGAGGGGCCAAACTTCATGGCAGCGCACACGGTGATGCAGTCAGCCAAAAGCTGTAGAACATGAGATCTATTAGGTGTGTGTTTTTCGATGAAGTTGATTTGACATAACATGAGCACAACAGTTTTCTATATTTACATCACGCAAATTTTAGTTGTATTTGCTCAAACCTACCCTGAAGTTGTCGGGATCCACATGCAGTTTCTCAGAGTGCATCACACTGAGTGGCGCATAGGTGGCCTTGATGTTGTCCATGTTCTTGATGGCTCTCTCCAGACCTCCCATCACAGTCCTCCCGTGAGCTGCCACCTTGGGGTTACCCATGATCGCAGCGGGGCTTGACAGGTTTCCGAAGGAGGCGAAATATCTCTGAGTCCAGGGATACACGATCAGACACCTTAAACAGAATCATTAAGAACAGCATTAAATAAACTGCGTAACTGAAATAATCTGACACGGAGAGAATCTTTATAGAATGTGTAAGAATGTGATGCAATGATACCTGGCCAGGGCCTGAGGTCCGATTTCATCGGGATTGAGCTTTCCCCACAGGCCAATGATGGCACTTCGCTCAGCATCTGTCCACTCAACCATGTCTACGTTTTAGGGGTGTCCTTAGGTACTTTCTTAAGTCCAGTAGGAATCACTAGTAGAAATCAGAAAACCGGAGTTTAATTTATTGACTTGATGTGTCCTCCGCCCATTAAAAGATGCAAAGTCTTATTGGATAATTTCTCTGAGCAGGTGACGCACATGTCTGTACATCACTGATCGGACCCCGTCCAAAAATGTTTTGTAAGATGTCTTAAACATGAACAAGTTTTTTTTTCTGCCAAATTTTGCTGATCAAATTTGCACCACCACGCTTATACAACCACTATGTTACCATGAACAAACGTTCATAACAATAAAAATGTAGTCCTTTTCAGTGAAATAGCAAATAGCAAAGTACCGTTACAAAAATGTATTTTGATTATAATGCATGACCAGATGAATGCAATTATGTTGCAAGCGTTTTTAACTGATGATGATTTTCAAATTTATTACTTGAAATTAATTTTATTAGACACATCATCCTTTCCAAGAGTTGCACCATCATTTATCAACGTTTCGGGGGGAAAAATGGGTTCAGTTCATTTGAACAAAGTTAATTCTGATTCATAAGTTTAAAATGGTGATTAAGTGAAAATAAAATATAAAACAACTTAATATGCATAGCGCGTGAAGGGTGTGTATAGAAAATCCTTATCTTAATTAAAAGAGAAGCACAAAATTGGCACGTTTTTGATTTGACACCACAGGTTGGGGATCAGCAGTGATGCGCGTAAGGGGTGTGGTTTGGACCGAGTTAATGGGTGTGACCTTCTTTAGTTTTATATAAAAAGTGGGACAAACCCCCGTTTTCCCCCTCCAATCTCTTTTTCTGAAGACAACCTAGCTTGAGAAAAAGAAGACGCAGCAATGAGTCTCTCTGATAAGGACAAGTCTGCTGTGAAGGGCTTATGGGCTAAGATTAGCCCCAAGGCCGATGAAATCGGCGCTGAAGCCTTCGGCAGGTAATACTGTACTAGGCTACTGTCTTCCTATTTAGGTTAAGATTACTTATTGACAGGTCTATATAGAAACTTTCTAGGTAACTTTGCATGAAAAATGTAATGTTTCAATTGATTTTGGATTACCTTAAAGTATAATGTTTTAGCTCACCGAAATGATATTGTTATTATTTCGTTTCAGAATGCTGACCGTCTACCCTCAGACCAAGACCTACTTCTCTCACTGGGCCGACCTGAGCCCTGGGGGTGCTCAAGTGAAGAAGCACGGCAAGCTTATCATGGCTGCAGTCGGCGATGCCGTTTCAAAAATAGACGACCTTGTGGGAGGTCTGATGGCCCTGAGCGAACTTCATGCTTTCAAGCTCCGTGTTGACCCGGCCAACTTCAAGGTACACCATGACAAACAATAGTAGGCTATATCACAGTAGTGTAAACGAGTCTACTCATAATGGACATGGTAGTGTGATAATGTGTTTCTGTTTCTTCCTTCTCTAGATCCTCGCACACAATGTCATCGTGGTCATCGGCATGCTCTTCCCTGGAGACTTCTCCCCCAGAGGTTCACATGTCAGTTGACAAGTTTTTCCAGAACTTGGCCCTGGCTCTCGCTGAGAAGTACCGCTAAACTTCTAGTGGGCATTCATACGCTACACTGTGCGGCACCCCTAAGCAACTCAATGTCTGAATAAAATTTCTCAATAAAAGGCAGAGAATTAAACGAGTCATGTCTTGTTTTTATCAATAGGCTATATTTGAATTGATCGTATGTGTTTTCTAACCCTTTTGTCGGGGTAAACTGAAAGCCTATACTTGATTCTCACTGAGCTATCCTTAAAATGATAATTATTTTACCAACTGTTTTAAATTCAAATGTTACTTACTTTCGCATAAACCCTGATTGAAACCCTCGCATTAACATTTTATACTCGCGTTATCGGTTCCAAAAACGGAACCGACCGGGAGTAAATTGGATTTAACAGAAGCTTTTTCCAAAGTGACTTACAAAAAGGAAACAAGGCTGACGTTCTCAACAGAACGCCGAATCCAGGTGTCACCATGGAAACAGACGCTCAGAAGAAGCGCCATACTTTTTCTGTTATTTAATGGGGATTTACATTCTTGTGCATATGGCCACCTGGGCGATTGTTCAGTCAGTCGTTTTTTTATCCAACGCTATCTCACGACCAATTCGTACGTATTTTACGAGGTGCCTAATTCGTACGAATTTGTACCGACCTCACTCGTACGATTTCGTACGATTTGGCTAGACCCCACTGACGGGTAGGTTTAGGGGCGGGGTTTGGTGTAGGTCATTCGTACAAATTCATACGAATGTGCAACCCGTAAAATTGCGTACGATTTGGCAAAAATCGTATGAATTTGTACGAGTGTGGTCGTACGAATTCGTACGAATTAGCCACCTCGTAAAATATGTACGAATTGCCGTGAGATCGGGCTGTTTTAATCTTATCCCAGCAGGCACTGAACGTCTATATAACGTCAGATTGACGTTGGACATGACGTTGGGCAGAATTGCATTTTGGTTGAAAATTAAAATCGGGTTGACGTTAGTATTTAACGTCAATTTGACGTTGACTTAACGTTGGATTTTGGTTAAACAACCTAAAAACAACAAAATATCAACGTCACCTGACGTCGGTATTGGACATCAATTTAACGTTGACATTAGACGTTGAATTTAGCCTAACGTACATTTAATTTTTGTCACCAGACGTCGCAACCGAAATTTAACCAAATATCAACGTCTTATGACGTTGTGTGCCTGCTGGGATCAATTAAAACTTTAATACGTTTTTATTACTGTGGACAAAATTATGTTTATCTGATAAAGTAAAAAAGAACGATTGATTAAACTAAAACATCAGTCTGCTTGCAAAGATAATTTGGCTGTATGCTTATTTTATATATTTGAAACATTTTGCTTCCAATTGTTGTGTCCCTTGCAAACAACAAACAAACATTTTGAATAAAATAAATACTAAAATAAATTAAATAAAAAGAAAAAAATAGGCCTAAAATATATTTGATTGTGTGTGTTTGTTATACTGAACTATACTGCTCTCACATCACAAATGAAGCTATTCTGAAGAACGTTTATGCTTTTCTATCTATCATGAAAGTGGAGGGAACTATAGGGGTTTTCAAGTTCAAAAATCATATAAGCATAAAACATCATAGCAGTGGTCCAACATAGAAGTCATGTGCTGTAGCTATTCAAAGTCCCCCGAGGCTTTATGTAGGAACTGAGTGAAATGTATGCCGTTATTCTCTTGCCTTTAAAATCTAGCTTGACATGCATGGTCTCCATTCGCTTTCATTGTATAGCCTACACAAGAGCATTCTGACATTTTTGCAATAATTTAGCTACTTATTTTGTGTTCCATCGAAGAAAGTCATTCAGGCATCGAAATTCAGAGGAGAGGTAGATGATGACAGGCGAACTATTTCACGACACGATTTGATCTAGTGTGTTAGCAATCGCTGCGGATGAATTTAAGTCAAGTATAGGCTAAACATGGTTCATGATCGGTCTTGATTATTAGTCTTAAAGCAACTGTATTAAAATGTCAAAACACTGTAAAATCATTGGTTCAAATTCAATACAATATCTTTAAAAATGTTTAGCGTCAAAAATCTGAAAAAAATCTCTGCTGTCTCTTGTTTTCAAAAGTCATTTTAAAAAGCATAGAAAGGTGCAGGCTACTTTAAATTAATTATTTTTAGCTAATTAGCCTACTCAAGACTTTTAACTGCGTACATTTTTTGGCGTATTATCTGTACTTTACTGAATTTAAGTACAATTTCAAAGTACTTTTTACCACAAAAACATGAACGAAACATGATCTAAAATGTCACTTCTGAAAATGACACCGATTCTTTGGCAGGCAAATTTCATTAAATTATCAGGCTGAACAAATGGAGAGGATTGAAACAAGTTGTAACAGTATACTTGACCCACAAAGATTGAACAAAACGGGACAGTGTTACATTTGCCACAATTGTAAACGTGCTTCGTAAACGTTTAAATGTTTTATCGGCCTAGTTAAATAGTTATTTTTTTAATATTTTGCATATGCTTCTTTAAATTTTTTAAAATTTCACGACCAATCGTACGGTAAAGTAAATGCTAAAATTGTTGTTACATGAGGATAGGTGTGGTGGGACATGGTACAATGTTTCTTTTGAGTAAGTTCATTTGATAGCCACAATAAGTTCCTGCAAGTAAAGTAAATGCTAAAATTGTTGTTACAACTCATCGTGTATTGGGGTAGGTTGTCGCAACAATGCTTGTAAATTTAAATTATTTTACATAGATTAGGGATTATTTGTAGATTTTTGAACTATACTTTAATTTTTACAAGACAAATGTGGGAATATTTTAACGTTTGTTTGAGACACAGACCAAAAAAAGTGTTGCTTTTGTTTCAACAAAATGTGTTAATCCCCAATCACCCTTTAAGTGTATAAGAAGACAAGCGACGACATATATACGATTATCCAAGGGCCCAATTCAATGTTTTCAGATAAAATATGCCCACGGGGGTTCGTGAGATAATTTATTTCTGTTTTATCACGATTTATCACAGGATTCAGACAGTGAACACCCATTTCTCTCTATGAACGTATCAAAGATATTATTGAACCTGCAGAGAAAATATATAGTAAACAGCTCATAAAAAATATGCTTGTTTTTAGATTTCTGTTTAGATTTCTGCGAAAAACACTCATAACAAGTGTACTAAAATATTTGAACAGTGGCTCTTAACCTGTAATGTCTCTGCAGTCTGCAAGTTATTGTGCTGCTGGAAACTCGAGTGTATTCAGATAGGTTAACCCGGTTTGATGCCCTGGGCATCCTAACGAAGGATCTTAGTTTCTAAAGTGCGCCCTCTACGTTCAAGGTCACGAACGTTTGCCGCAATTCCACGCGTGTTTCCCAAAAATGTACTTAACATAAACACGCCAAAACGCGTTCTACGTGCTACTTCTCAAGAGTCGCTGTTCGTTTTGTCAAGTGCTGAAATATTACCTTATAGAATGAACCAAATAATCGTCACCTGATGTGGATTAGAAAAAAAAAAAACCCTTAAAAAAGATGAAATTATTGTTCTTCTGGAGGAGGTAGAGCAAACCAAAGATGTAATTTTCAGCAGATTTAAAAGACACCATACAAATAAGGAAAAACAAAACATATAGGAGGACTTTGTTACAGAATTAACTAACCAGGGGTGTTAAGAGATCAGGGAATGAGGTCTGCAAGAAGTGACAGGACTTTGCAAGCCTGGCAAAAAGGAAGAGGGCACTGCAGAGGATGACACTTAATAAAACAAAAACAGATGCTTGGATCAATGACTCTCCCCTTTTTGCAGCAGATGAAGAAAAGGCCTTGTCAATACTTCAGATAACATTTGTGGTGGTATTGACCTTCATGGATGAGTTGGGATGCCTCATCCTGAGCCTGAGTCAGGTCCTTCCTGCTCAGAGGAACTAGTTTCACCTGCCATCCCCAGCACCAACCATCTCCTAGTCCTCCAAACAAACCTCTCAGGCCTCAGCCTCCATCTTCAACTGTCCAGACCGCAGCCACAACACCTAAGCAGTTTGAGAAGGTCTGTGGTTGTAGTCAGGACTTAGTGCAGCTGGAGAGCTGTACAATGTCTTAAAGAGGACAATTAGAGGAACAACCATTTTCAAAAGCAGCTCATTGACTTCAAGAAGGCCAAGTTGGCTTTAAAGGAGAGGAGACTTGCACTGAAGGAGATGAGGCTTGCAAGGCCCTCCATTTCTGTGCCAATTATCTTGCCAGAACAGTCAAGTAATATGATTTTTGTAATGGTGATTAAATTAAGTTTCTATAATTTCAATCGATAACTCAAATCTATAAAACTATGTTGATTCAGTGTTTTTGATGTCTGCAGCCCAAGACTGGTTGCCCACTGAAGCTAAGCAGGGTTGAGCCTGGTCAGTACCTGGATGGGAGACCTGCTGGGAAAACTAGGTTGCTGCTGGAAGGTCTGTGTGGGTCCAAAGCCCCAGTGTAGTGATGTGGACACTATACTGACAAAAAGCACCGTCTTTTGGATGAGACGTTAAACCGAGGTCCTGACTCTCTGTGGTCATTAAAAATCCCAGGATGTAATTTGAAAAAGAGTAGGGGTGTAACCCTGGCATCCAGTCCAAATTCTCCCAAAGGCCTCTGACCATGGCCTCCTAAGCATCCATATTTTTGTTTTCTCATTTTCTTCCCTTTTCTTTTTAATTATTTTATAAATTAATTTGAACAAAAAAAAAAGTGTAATAAAGAGAAGGACAATCAAAACCTTGTATTATAATCACATCCCACTTGAATAAAGTTGAAAGTTGTCCTGCAGGTGACCTCATAACTCTTCGTATGATTCACTTAGGGTTGTACGATTACTCCAGAGCACTCGTAGATTTACGATGATTTTCAAGTGCTAACTAAGATCAGTCTTATGGTCGTTTTTACGATCTTCTTAGGCGTGCGATGCTTTTGAGAAACGCAGCCCTGTGCAGTTGTAATTGTCATCATGCAATATGTGACTACCGTGCTATAGACCTCTGCAGCATATGTAAACATTAATCAGTTATTAAGAATCTTATATTCAAATTAGTAGGTGCTTAAGTAGGCTATGTCTTGATAAAGTTATAGGCTGGGCTTCCTATACGGATTTCTTTCCTGCATAACCTACATCTGTGATACGAAGGCTTCAAAGTGTCACATTTTCTTTGTGAATATGATAGGCTACATCAGGTCAGAGAAAGTCATTGTCCACTCCACAATCATTCTGAATGGCGATATTTGAATGGCGACTTTGACCGAGTGAACAAAAGAGTAGCCTATTAATTTGAAACGGTGTTTAAGACCTAGATTTTGGGCATTAATGTTACCGAAAGGAATCGCATTTTACAGACACCCCCGAAGCAGTAGCCTAGCCCTCTAGCGACACTGAGTGGATTTCTTTCAAGTTCAAGGTCAAGTTCAAGTTGAGCTTTATTGTCATTCCGCTACATGTGTGGACATACAGTGCACGAAATGTCGTGCCTCACAGGACCACAGTGCTACATAAATACAGACATACAACAATGAAGTAAAACAGTATAAACCTATACACAACTAACCTACTGACAGATTTTGAATATGAATATACATTTACATTTAGTCATTTAGCAGACGCTTTTATCCAAAGCGACTTACAAATGAGGACAATGGAAGCAATCAAAATTAACAAAAGAGCAATAATATACAAGTGCTATAACAAGTCACAGTTAGCTTAATGCAGTACACGTAGCAAGGGCTTTTAAATAAAATAATAAATAAATAAAAAGAAAACAGATAGAATAGAAAAAGAATAGAGCAAACTAGTGTTAGAGGTCTTTATATACTTTATACTGTATATATAAATGTTTACCTATATATAGACTGAAAAAGAAAAATGTATAGACTATAGAATGCTTCACATTATACTGTACATGTGCAAAGAGAAACATTGTAAGTCAAGCAGCAGGCTGGGGATTTGTATCGTAAGTCAAGCAGCAGGCTGGGGGATGATTTGTAGTGCACAAATATGTAAACACATATTTGAGTCTTTTGTGGGATTATGTACACACAGCAGTGTGTGCGAAAAGTGTCTAGTGTGCATAGAGGAGAAATGCACACAAAAAGAATGTTTCAGACAGTTTTTCTGTGATGTGGTAAGGTTGGGGGGGTGGAGGAGGGGAGATGGTCCCCTATGGTTCCCCTGTAGAATGTGGTAAGCACTCTCTGAAGTAGACTTGCTTTTTTCAGCAGGTGGAGAAAGTGTATGGCTGTTGTGCCTTCTTGGAGAGTGACATGGTGTCGGTGGTCCATGTGAGATCTTCTGTGATGTACACCCCCAGGAATTTAGTGCTGCTGACTCTCTCCACAGTCAAGCTGTCGATGGTCAGTGGGGGGTGGTCAACGGAGTTTCTCCTGAAGTCCATCACAATCTCCTTTGTTCTCATCCTCATTGAGGGACAGGTTGTTAGTGTCACACCATTAAGCCAGCTGTGCCACTTCCTCTCTGTAGTGCATTTCATCGCTGTTGCTGATGAGACCTACCACAGTTGTGTCATCTGCAAACTTGATGATGTGGTTGGAGCTGAACTTGGCAGCGCAGTAGTGGGTCAGCAGAACAGCGGACTGAGCACACAGCCTTGTGGGGCACCTGTGCTCAGTGTGGTAGTGCTCGAGGTGTTGTGGCCGACACGGACTGACTGAGGTCTTCCAGTTAGAAAGTCCAGGATCCAATTACAGAGGGAATTGTTAAGGCCCAGCAGGTTTAGTTTATTAATGAGCTGTTGTGGAATTATTTTGTTGAATGCTGAGCTGAAGTCGATGAACAGCATTCTGACATAGGAGTCTTTATTTTCTAGGTGGGTAAGAGCCAGGTGGAGGGTGGAGGAAATTGCATCGTCTGTAGAGGGGTTTGGACAGTATGCAAACTGGAGCGGATGAAGTGTTTTGGGGAGGCTGGTTTTGATGTTCATGCCTAACTCTCACTAATACTGTATTTAATAAGGTTGTAAGTATGATGGTATTATCATAGGCCTACTTGTATTAACATAAACCTAACAGTGTCATAAATAATAATAATAATTAATAGGTAATTAATAGGCTATATAGGCCTAATACAAATGTAGCCAATGCATATAGTTATATAATAAAATGTTTAATTTTTATAGGTATTCCTGTTTATAGGCTTTACAGGTAGGCCTATTCCTCTTTATATCTTTTATATCGAGTAAAATATGTGTGTGTGTGTGTGTGTGTGAGAGAGAGAGAGAGAGAGAGAGAGGGAGAGAGCGAGAGAGATGGGCGCCCCCTGCTGGTTACATTTAGCTCTATTTTGTTATTTTCTGTTTAATTTCAGATTTGTTATATCATCCACGTGGACAGCAGGGGTCGCTAAAAGACTTCAGGTTGTGATGCAAGCCTTCATTATTATAAGCGTTATTATACGCAATACCGTGACTGCCTAGAGGTTATCAGAATATAATTTGTAGCAAAATTTGCCTATATATTCAGATTTGGTACTGAAAAACGTTCTTTGCACGTTGCAAAATGTACGTTTTTTACATTAAATTAAGGAGATCTCTCTTTTAAACACAATACGGAATTTTAGGTAAACAGTTATTCAAATTATATTTTGATTCAGAAAACTGTAATGTCAAATACAAAAGTCACTAAGTTTGATTTGGAAAATATGCTGTAGCCTGCAACTCTCATGGGGGAGACCATCAATTATGAGCAATTATTTGTCTATTAAACACGTCAACAGAAAACGAAAAAGAAGAGATCTGAAAAAATTTAAAAAATGTTTTTTTTCTTGTCAGATACTAAATTAAATTTCTCTGTTCAGAATTCTATATGTATAAACTATTATTATATTATATATAATCTGTCGTGTGTATTTATTATTTAGACGGTGTCTATCATATATAATCATATATAATCTATCATCCGATTACAAAAATTGTTCTTTAAAAAAAACATTGCTATATAGACAACCGAAAGAAACACCACATGAAGAAATTTCATAGTTTATGAGTCTTATGCAGAACACGTGTTGATAATTATGGAAGCTCAACAAAACTAAAATGTTCAGAATTCCCTATTTATAAAAGTATTCTATCATATGATTTTTTATTTATGTCTCTCATATGCAATCTATATAATCTGATTAATAGCTACAATTGTTCTTTAGAAATGCTGACACATTAAAATAAGGTAAAAACAGAATCCAGTTATCTCATTGGTATTTTTATCTAAAATATTGTTAGAATTAACTGTTCAGGTTTAGTCTTTGCAGATATTAGAATAAAAAGTAGGCTATGATATGCATCTCTTGGGTGGACGTGGTTGAACCAACCCACAGTCTTGTCACCAATAGCCTGTCAAGGGGTGGGGTGATGAAGCGCATTTAAAAGTACCGCAATGAGACTCTCTCTCTTCACAGCACTCTTTAGCATCTGTTAAAGGCAATCAGTCTAAACATCTAAAGTCGGAAACATGGTTGTGTGGACAGACTTTGAGAGGACCACCATCCAGGACATCTTCTCCAAGATGAACTACGAAGTGGTTGGTCAGCAAGCTCTAGCAAGGTATTGAGTCCTGGCATTAACTTAAAGTAGGCAACTAGTTTACAAACAGCGCCCAAATAAAATGATGAATGAATGTCTTCGTTATGGCTTGTAGATGTCTTATCGTTTACCCCTGGACCCAGCGGTACTTCGGCAATTTTGGAAACCTGTACAATGCCGCTGCCATCTTGGGAAACCCCATGGTTGCAGCACACGGTAAAGTCGTGCTCCATGGCCTGGACAAAGCCGTGAAGAACATGGATGACATCAAAGCCGCCTATGCTGAACTAAGTGTGCTGCACTCCGAGAAGCTCCACGTAGATCCTGACAACTTCAGGGTAAGTTAATAATAATGTGCATTACCAAGACTTGTTCTGACCTCAGTCTTCATGCATCCCGTCTGTCTATATGACACTGACACCCTTGTGTCCTCCCACAGCTTTTGGGTGACTGCTTAACCATCGTTGTTGCCGCTCAACTTGGCGCTGCATTCACACCTGAGGTCCAGGCCGCTTTTCAGAAATTCCTCGCCGTCGTGATCTCCTCCCTTCGAAGACAGTACCACTAGAAACTAAACCTGCTTTGACTGTTACACAGAGGGTCATGTGACGTTTAAACAAAAGAAAATGTTCTGAGTTGAAGCAAATAAAAATGTCAGTATTCAATTTGCAGTGTATCCTGTGTTCCTTTATATTCGCATGAATTGAATTGTGTCTTTGGGACTGCTGCTTCTGCAGACAGCCTTTGAAGCCTTTGGTATGAGCTGTTTCTAATTGATCATCTTTTATTAAAATAGGCACCAAGTTCGTGCATAACCTCTGATTACCTCTATTAGTAATAGGAGACTATCGAAATACCTTTAGAGAGCATAAAAACAGAGAGCAGTAGGCCTATTCCAAGTTTTATTCAAATGATCCAACGTGTAAATAACTAAAATACAATTATGTTATTTGATTTAAGGAAAAGTTACTTTAACAACGGGGGTTATGATGGTAAAAGTGTTAATAAATAAACGATCGAAAGAAGAAATTAAATGAACAAACAAACAAATAAGACATTTCTCAGTGTAACAGAAAGAATAGAATGCACCAAAGAACACTTTAGTATACACGAATTAGGCTAGGCTATATGTTTTATATCATAAAGTAGGTCTATTAAATAGGCTACATAACGAATTATTAGTAGGCCTATAATATAAACTAATTACTATTTTAACCCCTTTATTAACTGAACGTTGAAAATTTACATTTTATAAAAAGCTTTTAAAAAAGTTTTACTTAGCGAGAAACGGCTCATTTGTTAGATTTCAAAAGTTCATAACTGAAGCCAAATGGAGCAAAAACAATTTAGTCATTACAATTTACTCAATTAAAAGATAAATTATTCCAAACATCTAAGCGAAAGTAAACGTTTCCACATGTATTTGTACTTAAAGTATAGCTACTTAATTTATACTTTAAAGTATGCAATAGTAAAAAAGTACGCAATTTTTCTTCTTGAGTAAAAAAGTAACTATATTTTCTACTAGTAATATATTTTCCATAAGTGGGTAAATTCATAAGTGACATATCTTAGCAGGCTGAAGGACTTACATTGCAACAATTGGAAAACCCTCCAAAACAAATGAAGTTAGTAGAGTAATTAGCAGACTAATGAAGTTCAATTACTCAAGTGCTCTGCCATCACTTAGCTATGCTTATTTGAGAAATTATTTAGCAATATGCTTGTTTATTTAAAAGTATTTTAAGTTTAAAGTTGATTTATTTATTTTCTTATTCGTTGTGTGGTTGGTAATTTTATGTTTGATTAATGTCAACACTAGATAAAACAGCATTACTTCCGTATCCACTGGCTGGTATTCTTCAGAATGAATGAAACAGTAGCTTTATTTGTGTTCTGATTTGAAAATGTATCTAGTCTCTCAACATTCTCATCACTGACTGGTGTTTCACAAAAACATGCACCAACGACGCTTAGTTAATGTTTTTCATAATCATTTATTGCATCATAATAAGACAGAATGTTTATACAGGCATTCATCTGGTCTGACGCGGTCCGACTCGAAGACACTCAACATGCGCTTATCTGTACTTCTCGGACAGAGCCAGAGACAAAGCACAGAGGAACTTGTCCATAGCAACATGGGCCTCTGGAGTGAAATCGGTGGGGAACATAGTGGCCAGAACCACGAGGATGTTGTGGGACAGAATCTATGGAAAAACGAAACAAAAGGTTGCCGTGACTAGGAGAGTAAAGACAGAAGCGGAGTTGACTAAAGGTGAATTTCGTTGCGTTTACCTTGAAATTGGCGGGGTCAATACGCAGCTGGAAAGCATGAAGCTCGCTGAGGTTCAGGAGCCCAGAGGTAAGGTCATCGATTTTGCTGACAGCCTCAGCGACGCCGCTCATCACAGTCTTACCGTGCTTCCTCACTGGGGCAGAGCCTGGGCTCAGGTCTTTCCAGTGAGAGAAATAGGTTTTGGTCTGTGGGTAGACCACCAACATCCTAGACAGACACAGTGAATTGAATTTTAGATATATATGCCCGAAGAAAACGTTATGACCTAGCTTATTACAACACGCCATTAATAACCTTACCTAGAAAGAGCATCCTGACCAATGTCATCAGCCCTTCCCGAGATTTTGGCCCAAAGGTCTTTGACGGCAGCTTTGTCTTTGGCAGAGAGACTCATCGTGGAAGGACGACTTTGCAGCAACTTCTGTAGGCTTCTGACAAGAGGACTGACGGTTTTATACTGCCACCAGGAAGACACACCCAAAGACCCTCCTCTCACCCCCAAAGATGACTTATCAGACTGTGGAAGATTGCCAAAATATTCCACTTTTTCCCTTTTTATTTTATATAGCAATTCCTTAATCTGAAATTAATTAATGTAATAATCAAACATCTGTCGAATGAATAACATACGGCGATACTTTTTACGAGTTTTTTTACAGTTGTAACATTAGCTGGATTTTGTCTTAAAACTATGTAACGGTTTGATGTCTTTAAAGTAAAACTGTTGTTCAACGCTGTGAAGATCAGCTGTTCCTATGTGAAATCTTAATCAATTTTTCAGTTATTTACTGATGAACTGTTGTCTATTTAACTCGTAGATGAACTCATGATACAGAACAGGAATGTAATGAACTGAAATGAAATTATTTTTGTCGAATGATATCTTTTAAGACTCTTTAACATTTAAAATGTCTAGGTTAGGCTACTTTAAAGCACTAGAGATGAATGTTTCAAGTGTACTGGCTACTGTAACAAAAGCACTGTTTTCTTTATGAACTAAAAAATATGAAGTAGTTATAGGTATTTTTGTTCATGATTTGTTTAGTAGACAACTGAAAGAAATATCATATGAAGAAATGTTCAGTATTTCCTATGCGTAAAAATTCTATCATATTCATTTATTACTTATGTCCACCATCTGCAATCCATATCATCCCAATAAAATAATTGTTCCTTAATAAATGTTGCCTGGTTAAAATAAGTTAAAAATAGAATCCGTATAGACTCATTGGACCTATTGTGGTTTCTATTTCATGTTATTATTATTAATATATATATATATATATATATATATATATATATATATATATATATATATATATATATATATATATATATATATATATATATATATATATATATTAAAGAAGGCAAAATATTGCTAAAATAAATGTTTAGGTTTAGTATTTGCAGATATTAGAAGAAAAAAGTATGCTATGATAGGCATCTCTTGGGTGGACGTGGTTGAACCAACCCACAATCTTGTCACCAATAGCCTGTCAAGGGGTGGGGTGATGAAGCGCATTTAAAAGTACCGCAATGAGACTCTCTCTCTTCACAGCATTCTTTAGCATCTGTTAAAGGCAGTCAGTCTGAACATCTAAAGTCGGAAACATGGTTGTGTGGACAGACTTTGAGAGGACCACCATCCAGGACATCTTCTCCAAGATGAACTACGAAGTGGTTGGACAACAAGCTCTGGCAAGGTATTGAGTCCTGGCATTAACTTAAAGCAGGCAACTAGTTTACAAACAGCGCCCTAATAAAATGATGAATGAATGTCTTCGTTCTGGCTTGTAGATGTCTTATCGTTTACCCCTGGACCCAGCGGTACTTCGGCAATTTTGGAAACCTGTACAATGCCGCTGCCATCTTGGGAAACCCCATGGTTGCAGCACACGGTAAAGTCGTGCTCCATGGCCTGGACAAAGCCGTGAAGAACATGGATGACATCAAAGCCGCCTATGCTGAACTAAGTGTGCTGCACTCCGAGAAGCTCCACGTAGATCCTGACAACTTCAGGGTAAGTTAATAATAATGTTCATTACCAAGACTTGTTCTGACCTCAGTGTTCATGCATCCCGTCTGTCTATATGACACTGACACCCTTGTGTCCTCCCACAGCTTTTGGGTGACTGCTTAACCATCGTTGTTGCTGCTCAACTTGGCGCTGCATTCACACCTGAGGTCCAGGCCGCTTTTCAGAAATTCCTCGCCGTCGTGATCTCCTCCCTTCGAAGACAGTACCACTAGAAACAAACCTGCTTTGACTGTTACACAGAGGATCATCTGATGTTAAAACAAAAGAAAATGTTCTTCTGAGTTGAAGCAAATAAATGTTTCAATATTCAAGCGTATGCAGCGTATGTGTTCCTTTATTCACACATTGTTCATTCATATATTCTTTTACATTCTATAATGTGCCATTTCCAACTAAAATCATTTATAATGAGCCCATATAGTATACTGAAATATAAGGATGACTTTTCAGACAGGCAACAGAGTTTACCAGTTATTTGGCTAAACAGATACAAATATTAACACAAATAGCCTAACACAAGACAAACATCGGTTGTTCAATAATTGTTTATATAAAAAATGGTAACGTTTGATGTTGTAATGTATATATCGCTATGTCTATGTGGATATTAAATATTAATATGAAAAACATTCAGCAACAAATGATTTTTTGATATTTGAATACTATAGGCTATTAGCTAGGCTATGTAAATACTAATTATTTACAGACGGATAATCGTCGACCATGTTCACATTCGGAATAAAATCTAATTAATTTTTAATGATGGCTATAATAAGTTATCAAAATAAACTGTAATAGGTTAAAGACGTCTACCTGTGACTATTTTACGTTGAAATTGTTTACGTTGCAATTTCATTGTTTATTTTGAATAAACGTTAAACCAGATGAGCTCAGTACGATGGTCAAAACTATGTATCTTTTACAGAGTGGATATATTTTTGTTGTAATGATCAGTGACAGTTACACAACCCGATCCTGCCATAGGCAGTAGTCAGCCAGTCGTCTTGGGCAGAAACGCGCCGAAGGCTGAAATGCGGGACCGCACGCGCACGCAGCTTTCAGACACTGTTGTCTTCTTTATACCTACTAATTTTAGGCAATTTCTATGGTGTTATTTTAATGACAAAATATCGAGAGCTTATTATTGTAGAGCGATAGTGCATGCATGTAATGCGCAAGCACGAATCTAACCATTTGCAGGCAGATTTCATTCGTTCTTGCACAACACTGCACGCGCGCTCTCAAATATAGCGTTCTCTCGGCTCTCCTTTCGCACAGATAATTGCTTGTAGAGGCTCAACTTTGTCCTTGCATCAACAAAGACCAGAGAGGGGCTATTTTTCAGAGGAAGAGTATTCACACTAAATGGAAGCAATCTGATTTTTAGTCTGTCAGTTCTCTAGTTATTTATTACATAATTCAATACCCTAGTTATTTAAGTTAAGTGAATAATGTTAATATGCACAATTAAAATACTTAAATTACTGCATTTGTTGTTGTTGGCTATATTTCTACATCTGCAATAACATATATCAACATGTTATACTGTTTCGTCTTTTTTACATGTATTTTTATATGTATTGTTACCCCCTTGGGGGTGTCAAACTCAATGAGAGGGCCGGAACCCTGCAGCGTTTAGATTCAACCTGATCCAACTAATCAAGTCCTTCAGGCTTATTTGAAAACTACATGGAATTAATTTTGAAAAACCTTTGAAACAAAAAAAAACAGAGCAAAGAACCACAATGAAAAAAGTTAAACACCAATTGAGGGCACAAAATAAGCCAGAACTGCTGCTGGTTAGTGAAATATGCACTTTGTACGTTGAAGATTTAAAAGCAAACTGTAAAACCCTCTAAAATTATAGTACTCTGATGAAGTTCAATTACACCTCTGCCTCCACTTATCCTTAAGTTTGAGAAATTATTTAGCAATATGTTTCTTTATTTAAAGTTTATTGATTGGGTTAATTTATTTTGTAGTTTGTTTGTTTATGCGGTTTGGTTGTTTTATGTTTTTATTTATGTATTTGTTTATTTGTTTTGTAAATGTAAGACTTTAGACTTTTGTAGTAAAACTGCTCAAATGAGTGTCAACACAGATAAAGCAACATATGATCGTTGGCTGGTAGTTCTATAAAATGAATGAAACCGCTGCAATATTTGTGTTCTGATGTGAGACTAGTCTCTCACCATTCGCAATAGCTGTCCTCACGTTATGACAACTGAGGTGCTTTTAAAACACTGACTGATGTATGACAAAAACATGCACCAATGACGCTTAGTTAATGTTTTTCATAATAATTTATTGCATCATAATAAGACAGAATGTTTATACAGGCATTCATCTGGTCTGACGCGGTCCGAATCGAAGACACTCAACATGCGCTTATCTGTACTTCTCGGACAGAGCAAGAGACAAAGCACAGAGGAACTTGTCCATAGCAACATGGGCCTCTGGAGTGAAATCGGTGGGGAACATAGTGGCCAGAACCACGAGGATGTTGTGGGACAGAATCTATGGAAAAACGAAACAAAAGGTTGCCGTGACTAGGAGAGTAAGACAGAAGCGGAGTTGACTAAAGGTGAATTTCGTTGCGTTTACCTTGAAATTGGCGGGGTCAATACGCAGCTGGAAAGCATGAAGCTCGCTGAGGTTCAGGAGCCCAGAGGTAAGGTCATCGATTTTGCTGACAGCCTCAGCGACGCCGCTCATCACAGTCTTCCCGTGCTTCCTCACTGGGGCAGAGCCGGGGCTCAGGTCTTTCCAGTGAGAGAAATAGGTTTTGGTCTGTGGGTAGACCACCAACATCCTAGACAGACACAGTAAATTGAATTGCAGATATATATGCCCGAAGAATACATTATGACCTAGCTTATAACAACACGCCATTAATAACCTTACCTAGAAAGAGCATCCTGACCAATGTCATCAGCCTTTCCCGAGATTTTGGCCCAAAGGTCTTTGACGGCAGCTTTGTCTTTGGCAGAGAGACTCATCTTGGAAGGATGACTTTGCAGCAGACTTCTGTAGGCTTCTGACAAGAGGACTGACGGTTTTATACTGCCACCAGGAAGATACACCCAAGACCCTCCTCTCACCCCAAAAGATGGCTTATCAGACTGTGGAAGATTGCTAAAATATTCCACTTTTTTTCTCATGACATTTTTTTTTATCCACTTCATTTAATTAATTAGCAATTCATTCAATTGAAATAAATTAACGTAGCTAATAAATAACCACCTATAACTCGAATGAATACGGTGATACTCCTATAAACTTTTTGTTTGTTTATTGGGATACTGAAACAGCTTTCCACACAACAAGCAATTAAAAATATATGTAGGCATACAACTGGAACCGAGGGACAGTTGAAACACATCGAATAACTTTTATCCTGTACATCAGAGTCGACCCATGATTTTTGCTCCACACGTGCATGGTAGGGCCCTCTTCAATTCGAGATTAAAAGGATGCACGATACTCTAATCCAAAGATATCGAACAATGTCTAATTTTAGGGATACGATTTTTAGTTCACCGCCTCTCTTTTACATGGAATATCTGCTTGTCATTTTATGAGAAAGACGGACCTTTGATGCCTGTTATCTCTCCTCAGAAAATGTTTCATAACATATTGCTCTTCGGTGTTTTCGTGCAAATTAGAGAAATGTCCGGGGTGTCAGCGGGGACAGGGGTACAGATGAAACACACTGTATCATGTGATGAATAGAAGGAAGTGATTGGAATTTAGGTGTGATTTTGCTTAATTAAATTAATGAGTGAATAAATGGGTGTTGCTTAATTAAATTAATGTGTACAGCTGATGTGGGAGGAGATGATGATTATTTAAGGATGGTTTGAGTATTGTTCGGGAGCGATTTGGGGAGCTCTCACTTGTGGGGAAACGCGAGACGGCCGCTCGGGATAATTAGTATCTCCGGCGGTGAAGATAGATAGTCAGTGGTGGGGTAAATGTGTAGACAGTCAGGGATGCGACTTCGGGTTAGGAGAGCTCTTGACCGATGCAACCAATAACTGTGGAAGCAATAAAGCGATTGGAGAGGCTGATTATGTCCGTCGAGGGGCCCAACTGATAAAGACTTCTTGTGTATCCTTCTCACCTGACGTGAGCTCGTCTGCGTGCATGTGGACCAACTGGGACTGAAAAAGGGGGGTAACGTGTCTTATGAGCTGGTGTTGTGTTTTTAAACTAATTAATAAAGAATAAACACACTGTATCAACTGTACCGAACTGATGGAGGCCACAACTGCAGCTGAAAACACAAATAAAGTATCAACTGTACCGAACTGATGGAGGCCACAACTGCAGCTGACTCCACAAATAATAATTAAATAAAATATAAGCGGAGTAACTAATGAGTATGAGTGAATTACTCACTTACCTGCTCAATGAAATGTCATTTGACTTGTACGGTCGTACGATCAGCTGATTTTTAATGTCTTTGGGCTAATGTAAAACTATTGACACTAGATTGACAATAGTCTATTGTTCAACGTTTTAGAAATTAGCTATTCCTATGTGAACTCTTCATCAATTGTTCAGTTATTTACTGATAACCTGTTACCAGTACTGATGGCTATTCAAACCTGAGATGTTCTGCTTAAATGGGAACTTATTATGTTGTATATGATAAAGTACAGTAATAAAATGAAGAGCTGAAAGGACTTTATTTCTTTTTGTCGAAAAATAAGACACTTTTACACTCAAAATAAGTTAGGCTACTTTAAAGCATTAAACAAGAGTGTTTCAGTTGTATGGGAACTGTAGCAAAAGTCTTTATGAACTAACTGTAGAAAATATAAACTATTTATTGTTATTCATAATTTGTTTAATTAGTAGACAACTGAAAGAAACACCACATGAATAAATTACATAGTTTTTGAGTCTTATGCAGAACACGTGTTGATAATTATGGAACAAACAGTTCAACAAAACTAAAATGTTCAGAATTCCCTATTTATAAAAGTATTCTATCATATGTATTTTTTATTTATGTCTCATATGCAATCTATATAATCTGATTAATAGCTACAATTGTACTTTAGAAATGCTGACACATTAAAATAAGTTAAAAACAGAATCCCGTTATCTCATTGGTATTTTTTTTTTAATCTAAACTATTGTTAGAATTAACTTTTTAGATTTAGTCTTTAAAAAAAGCAGGCTATGATATGCATCTCTTGGGTGGACGTGGTTGAACCAACCCACAATCTTGTCACCCAATAGCCTGTCAAGGGGTGGGGTGATGAAGCGCATTTAAAAGTACCGCAAGGAGACTCTCTCTCTTCACAGCATTCTTTAGCATCTGTTAAAGGCAGTCAGTCTGAACATCTAAAGTCGGAAACATGGTTGTGTGGACAGACTTTGAGAGGACCACCATCCAGGACATCTTCTCCAAGATGAACTACGAAGTGGTTGGTCAACAAGCTCTGGCAAGGTATTGAGTCCTGGCATTAACTTAAAGCAGGCAACTAGTTTACAAACAGCGCCCTAATAAAATGATGAATGAATGTCTTCGTTCTGGCTTGTAGATGTCTTATCGTTTACCCCTGGACCCAGCGGTACTTCGGCAATTTTGGAAACCTGTACAATGCCGCTGCCATCTTGGGAAACCCCATGGTTGCAGCACACGGTAAAGTCGTGCTCCATGGCCTGGACAAAGCCGTGAAGAACATGGATGACATCAAAGCCGCCTATGCTGAACTAAGTGTGCTGCACTCCGAGAAGCTCCACGTAGATCCTGACAACTTCAGGGTAAGTTAATAATAATGTTCATTACCAAGACTTGTTCTGACCTCAGTGTTCATGCATCCCGTCTGTCTATATGACACTGACACCCTTGTGTCCTCCCACAGCTTTTGGGTGACTGCTTAACCATCGTTGTTGCCGCTCAACTTGGCGCTGCATTCACACCTGAGGTCCAGGCCGCTTTTCAGAAATTCCTCGCCGTCGTGATCTCCTCCCTTCGAAGACAGTACCACTAGAAACTAAACCTGCTTTGACTGTTACACAGGGATCATCTGATGTTTAAACAAAAGAAAATGATCTGAGCTGAAGCAAATAAATGTTTCAGTATCAATAAGCAGCGTATCCTGTGTTCTTTTATATTCGCATGAATTCACAAATTATTCATTCATATATTCTTATACATTATGTGAAAGAATGTGCCATTTCCAACTAAAATAATTTACAATTAGTATCAGCTATATATAGTATATTGAAATATAAGGATACCTTTTCAGAGAGGTAATAGAGTTTGAAAGTCCTACAGTTATTTTAGCCAAAACAGATACACACATTAGCACAAATATCCTACACAAGACAAACATCGGTTGTTCCAATTGTTCAATAATTATCTATATATATAATGGTAACATATTTTAAGTTGAAATCGTCTACGCTACTGACGAACATAACCAAATACAATTGACTTGTTCTTGCAGAGTTCACTGATGTTATTTAAGCAATAGTGCTTTATTTTAACAATGGGTGTTATGATTGGATGTGCTGATTCAAGGGCACTTCAAGGCTTGACTTATATATAACAACAAACATAAAAAATACATAAAATAAAGCGAAGGAATTCATAAATTATTACCTGAACAAACAAACATCACATATATATATATATATATATATATATATATATATATATAGGCCTATATATATATAATTTATATATATAATTACATAATACATTTATTTATAGTAAATAATTATGATAACAAGTAATATATAATTATTTATGTTTCTCGGTGTAAATAAATGAAGATAATGCACCAAAGAACACTTTTGAGAGATTTGACCCTCTTGTTTACATAGGCTACTGGACGTTGAAAAACAGCTTATAATAGAAAGCTTTTTAAATATTTTTACTTAGCGAGAAACACCTTATTTATTAGAATTCAAAAGTTCATAACTGAAGCCAAATGGCGCAAATTGAACTGAATCAATATAATTTACTTAATTAAAAGTCAAGTATCTCAACCGAGTGGAAGTAAAAGTTCCCACATTTGTTTAAAAAAGCTACTTTATGTACTCGAATAGACTAGGCAAATGTAAAAAAGTAAACAAAAAAATTGAATGAATGATCAGTTCAATGAATGTCTAAGATATTAAACTAAAGCCTGTAAAATAAATGACAAAATGCATGATTAATGAATATAGTATATTGTCATTTGTGAATATTAAATTCAGCGACTTTAAAAAAAAAAAAAAAAAAAAAAAAACATTTTATGACTTGCAAAAACATATACCAAAGACGCTTAGTTAATGTTTTTCATAATCATTTATTGCATCATAATAAGACAGAATGTTTATACAGGCATTCATCTGGTCTGACGCGGTCCGACTCGAAGACACTCAACATGCGCTTATCTGTACTTCTCGGACAGAGCCAGAGACAAAGCACGGAGGAACTTGTCCATAGTAACATGGGCCTCTGGAGTGAAATCGGTGGGGAACATAGTGGCCAGAACCACGAGGATGTTGTGGGACAGAATCTATGGAAAAAAGAAACAAAAGGTTGCCGTGACTAGGAGAGTAAGACAGAAGCGGAGTTGACTAAAGGTGAATTTCGTTGCACTTACCTTGAAATTGGCGGGGTCAATACGCAGCTGGAAAGCATGAAGCTCGCTGAGGTTCAGGAGCCCAGAGGTAAGGTCATCGATTTTGCTGACAGCCTCAGCGACGCCGCTCATCACAGTCTTACCGTGCTTCCTCACTGGGGCAGAGCCGGGGCTCAGGTCTTTCCAGTGAGAGAAATAGGTTTTGGTCTGGGGGTAGACCACCAACATCCTAGACAGACACAGTGAATTGAATTGAAAGTGAAAGTGAAAGTGACGTGACATACAGCCAAGTATGGGGACCCATACTCGGAATTCGTGCTCTGTTTTTAACCCATCCAAAGTGCACACACACACCGTGAACACACACCCGGAGCAGTGGGCAGCCATTTTTATGCTGCGGCGCCCGGGGAGCAGTTGGGGGTTCGATGCCTTGCTCAAGGGCACCTCAGTCGTGGTATTGAGGGTGGAGAGAGCGCTGTACATTCACTCCCCCCACCCACAATTCCTGCCGGCCCGAGACTCGAACTCACAACCCTTGGATTGCGAGTCCGACTCTCTAACCATTAGGCCACGACTTCCCCAATTGCAGATATATATATATGCCCGAAGAAAACATTATGACGTAGCTTATTACAACACGCCATTAATAACCTTACCTAGAAAGAGCATCCTGACCAATGTCATCAGCCCTTCCTGAGATTTTGGCCCAAAGGTCTTTGACGGCAGCTTTGTCTTTGGCAGAGAGACTCATCGTGGAAGGATGACTTTGCAGCAAACTTCTGTAGGCTTCTGACAAGAGGACTGACGGTTTTATACTGCCACCAGGAAGATACACCCAAAGACCCTCCTCTCACCCCCAAAGATGACTTATCAGATTGCCAAAATATTCCACTTATTTCTCATTAAATACTTTCTTTTTTTAAATCCACTTATTCAAATGAAGTAGCAATTCATTAAACGGAAGTCGATTAATGTAATAATATCATTATTAAATCATTGAATACCGTAAGGCGATACTCCTACAGATTTTGTTTTACTTTTTGTTTTAATTTTCGAGGTTACTGCAAAACTACAGAATACTACAACTTATAAAGAGGGACTCAAAATATGTAGCTACAACACTATTTTTCGTAAAACCAAAAATAACCCTTAAACTTTTAACTTTACTCCTTACTCCTTTAATTTTGCTTAAAATTAATTAAATATGAATTACTTTTTTTTAAATTGTCAATTAAACATTGTATAATTCTTGACACGCCTCGCTGAGAAAACGTGTGCTATCTTTGAAATGGCCTGTTATCAAGAGACGTTCTTGACTGTGGGCGGTTTCACTTAAGCGTAGATAATGGAGCGCACAGTTCAGCCACTTTTTAAAATATTGCAGCGGTAAGACATTTGGAAACAACATCTAAAATAAAAACTTGAAAGCAATAGCTCTCAGAAAAGTATAAAACTGAGAGTTTACGATCCATTGTTTAAGATTTGTTTCCCCACTTAGTTGAAAATATATGTACTCTTGTTTGTAAAAAATATCGATTCTCGCTTGACAATGGTCGTTGTTTTACTCTTAGAAATCATTCTGCTTTATAAGAACGTTTATTTTTTCATAGTGTATATGTGAAATTCTGATCACCTAATTTTCTCCTCAAAGCTCCTCGGTGACTGCGTGACCATTGTTTTGGTTTTCCAGCTCGGTCGTGTCTTCACTCCGGACATTCAAGCAGCATGGCAGAAGTTTCTGGTTGTAGTCTCTGCACTTGGAAAACAGTACCATTAACTGAACATTTGGTTTATGTATGGTGCATCTTCCAATTAATAAAACCCAAAACATTTCTGATCAGTGCTGTTCTGTTACTGATGTTTGCATTGCATGCGATTTATCTGTCCTCATTCTTAGATGTCTGTTCGTATTATTAACTATAGAGATCTGAATTTGGAATTAACACTTTGCGTTTGGAAGCCTATCTTAAAAATGGAAATATTTTACAAGGAGAACCTTTTAGCGACGACTTTCTTGTTTCAGCACTGGACAGCGCCATCCGCATATTTTTCATTTTTATTAAACACCTAAACAGAATCACAATCAATAAATAAACAAAACTCAATAAAAAAAAAAACATTTAACACAAACACAAAAAAATACCTGATATCAGAAATTACAGTGAAATGTCAATAAAGAGATAGAGTCATTAATATGCTGTGTTCGCACAATCACATGTAAATACCTGAAAGAAAAACCTGCTGTTCGGAGGATATACGGTGACAGATGTTCGGTTCCATTTTGCGTGCAGTTAAAAGTCAGTGCTGATGCGGAGAGGTGCAATGACAGGCATTATGAATGGTTAACCAGATAAGAAAACTTGAATCTTTTACAGTCTTGGCACAGTAGCCTCTATGTCTAATTTCCCCCACCCTTCCTGAACACTAAATAGGCAACAAGAAGCCATGATAAGGTCTCAACTCAAAAGTTACACGTGGTGGTGTTTATTTATTGTTTGTGAGAACTTCATTGTGTGTGTTGTATGCTTGATTGCATACCTGTACTGTACACCGGTTCATTTGTAATACCCCACCATAAACAATTAATAACTGTTTATTTGCTATTTAAAGAACAAATGAAAGCCTTGTTGAAAAGCTGAATGCAGGGTAAGGTAATTTCCGTGTTTTGAGCTGCTAGTCTTTTGGGTAGATCTGGTACCTGCAACACGTTAAAAATGACTGGCGTATTACTGAAACACAACTAACTTCTGTATCAGTAACGTTTGTTGAATTCCCACGTTTAAGATGCAGAATAATAAATATGAAAATAACAAACCCACTTAATTTCACTGAGGACTACATGCTGATATTGGACCTATATTATTAAATTTAGATTGTAAAAAATCAGCAGGGCCGGATAATATAGAGCCTTATTTTTTAAAGGTGCGGCAGATTTCATAGCGGAACCAATTACTGCTATGTTTAATTTAAGTTTAACTTCAAATGTAATTCCACATGCATGGAAATCAGCTATGGTTCTTCCTTTGTTAAAAGGGGGTGACCCTTTTGAATTAGACAATTACATACCTATTTCAAGGCTATCAGTTATTGCGAACGTATTTGAATCTCTTGTAAATGACCAAGTAGAACAGTTTTTAATGGAAAATAATATTTTAAATGAATTTCAATCAGGTTTCCGCTCAGGTCATAGTATTACAGCTGATATGTTGAATACAAATGATATTTTACACATGCCTAGATAATAAACAGTACTGTGCTGGGGTGCATTTCCCAAAAGTATCGTTAGCCAACTATGGTCGCAAGTTCCGTTGTTCCCAACGTAGTTAAACGATTCGGTGTTTCCCGAAACCATAGTTCAAACGAACATTCGCAAACTGCATCGCAAACTTGTGTCGTTGGAACGACAGCTCTTCACCTGTGGTTAGAGGCATAGATCGTTGTTAGTTTGCGGTGTCGACGTCTTTGATTGCGCCGCACCTGGGGTTTGTTCTATTCAGAGTTATAGACCCTATGCCCTATTCCTTTCGAAGATTTCACCATCCACTTTGAGTGATTTGGAAGAAAGTTGTGGTGCGTAGATCTTACCTAATTCACCTTTAAATAAATTGAATATATATAATTGAATATAATATAATTGCTATAAAGTTTCAAACTGAAATCACAAATTCAGTTTGAAACTATATAGCAGAATGGTCCTCGCAATTATTCTCCCTTCGATGTGCCCTCTGAAAGGCTTAATCATGCCGATTAGAACGCAGCCTTCATTTCGCGAAGAAAAGGTGTTTGTCAATTGAGTATTTTAGAACATACATAAACGCATATTTCTCATATAAAAATATTGGTAAAACAGTATGTTAGAGGTTCTCACTTATATTAAATGTTAACACTCAAATCACAGTATTTTAAATTGATGTACCCAAATAAAGTAACAAAAATGTACCCATAAATAAGTGAGTGATTTTGTTGTTTTTACAGATTTAGAATATAGAATATTCTCTACAAATGTGTGTGTGTGTGTGTGTGTGTACATATATATATGTGTATATATATATATATATATATATATATATATATATATAAAATATATATATATATATATATAAACACACACACGTGTTGTACAAACACACATACATACACAGTATATACACTGTTTGCAAAAGTATTTTTTTTTATATTTTAAATGTTTATTTAAGTCTGCGGGGAAGGGGGCATATTGGCAAATAAACAAAATATTTAACAGATGTTATGTCAGATTAAACAAATGGTTTAAACTGCAATGGTGGCTGGATGCTGCACAGGTGTCAGGAGGTATGGGCAAAGAGGATATCCACTGTCTCCCAGCAGCCACCAAAGCCATGCACCCTCTTCAGCCACCTGGCAAACTGCAGAAGTGGCCCACACAAAAGAGTCAAAGAGTCTTTAAGCCAATACGATTTGTGACAAATACATCTTTGTTCCCATCACTATACTTTGTTCAAAATAGTTGGTTGGTCATCCGTGTACCAAAGAAGACAAATGCATATGTTATTATTTACTGGCAAGGCATTATTAGGTAAACTGCCATCTTATATTCTTAATCTTTATAATACGAATAATTTTAGCAGTAGAAACTCTTACAAATTGCATTTGACTGTTCCTAGAGTATGCTCTGAGTTCGGCAAAACTGCCCTTTCCCCCGATGGTCCTAGGCTATGGAATGAAATGCAGAGTGTTGTGATCTTAGAAACAATCCCATCTCTAAATATTTCTACCTGGAAGAAACTTGTGAATGTTTTATGTAAAAAAAAAATGTAATATGATGTTGGATGATATTTGTAGCATTTGTTGGTTTTATGTGTGTCTAATCCGTATGTGAAACTTTCTGAGCTGCCATTTTGGCCAGAACTCCCTGGTAGAAGAGATTTATATCTCAATGGGATAATTCCTGGTAAAATAGAGGATAATAAATAAATAAATAAATAACAACAACACTACCAACATGTTAGAAGATTTCTTATTTTAAAACTGCTACAAAGTAGTCAAGCCACTTTTTTTTATTTCAATAAAACTTTCCTCAATCCATGTTATATACAGGATATATATACATGGATAACAGGTTTTGTCTTTGTGTGTGTGTTTCAGTTTCACCATTGATGGGAATAAATGTACTGGTAGAGAGGGAGTGAGCAGAAGTTCAGGATGGTGGTGCAGAGTGATGGCCATCAACCCTGCATGTCAACCGCTTCATTCAGTCCATAATGATGTTTAAATGGAGGACTTCACAGAGAGGGTCAGTGACCTGTTTGCCACCAACCACTTGCCGTACAGTTAGGGGTTACGGTTGTGAGACACTTGTTGTTGTTTTTGCTAATTTTTAAGTCAAGTTCTCCCTTAGTACCATGCAATCCAGTCCTTAAGATGCATGTGTTTGTTTCCTTTATATTCTTGTACACTTAAAATGCTTTCATGGCTGTAAACTGCTGATGCACTTTACTCTTTGTAGCAAACGCAGTACTAAAATATTCTGAAATGTTTTAATAAAAAATATTTTTGAAAATATGTTTGGATTGCCTTTTGATTTGTATTGCTATTGTATAGTAGTATTATAATTTTACTAACTATATGTATGCACTATTCCAACTATATACTAAAGCAAAATACAGTAGAAATAGTTCAAAAATTACAAAGTACTGTAAAAATACAGTACAATACTGTTTTTTAGTTATACAGTACTGTTCTACATATACTGTAAAGTTGCATTACAGTACATTGCTGTAAAACCAAAATACAGCAACTTACTGGCAACCGTGCTGCCAGTAACTTACTACAAAAATACAGGGAACTTGTTAACAGTGTATGTAATTTTAGTTTATTATTTTATTTTATTGATTCGTTCATTCAAATATTTGAGTTAACTCGTTGGGTCTATTTATTTGTTGTGGTATCACTACCAAGTTACTAACTGATACATCATAGTTGAATTTGGCAAATTATATCCTGAGTTAAGTGTACCCACCCCTACATATCAGATCCGTGGTGAAAAAAAAGAGACAAAAGATATAGCTTGATTTGAAACATTTCATTTTATTATTTTCATCCTCATTAAGACGAAAACAGTGTCGCTTCGGAGATGAATGTGTCGACTTTAGCGGTACTTCTCGGACAGGGCCAGGCTGACCTGAGCGAGGAACTTATCCATTGAAACATGCAGCTCAGCAGTGAAATCTTCAGGAAACATCATTGAGAGCACAACGAGGAGGTTGTGAGTGATGATCTGACAAAAAAAAAAGGAAAAAAAGAAGATTCGGTTGTTAATAGGCTAGACTGTATTAAGTTTAAAAGGAAATTCTTAGACAAACGTTTTCAGCAAAACCTTGAAGTACCTTGAAGTTAGCGGGGTCCACGCGAAGCATGAAGGCGTGAAGCTCGCTGAGGGTGAGCAGACCCCCCTTGAGATCATCCATCAGCTCGACAGCGCTGAGGACGCCCTTCATTATGGTCAGCCCATGTTTTTTCACATTAGGTGAGTCGGGGCTCAGGTCTGCCCAATGGGAGAAGTAGGTCTTCGTCTGAGGGTAAACGAACAGAGTCCTGAAACGATTCAAAACAAAAGAGATATAATAGCAGCCTATGTTATAAAAGTCCGTTCGTTTATGCAGAAACTGCAGCTCAAATTACCTGGCCAGAGCCTCTTTGCCAATGTCCTCCGCCTTAGGGGCAACTTTGTCGAAGAAGGTCTTCACCGCCAATTTGTCCTTTGCAGAAAGACTCATGGTGACTAGATTAGTTTTGGATAGGCTGCCAAAAAAACTTCAACGTAGCTGTGTTTTTTGGCAGGGCTTTTTAAAGGAGAGAAGAGCATTGTTTTGAAAGATAAAAAAATGACTCCACCTCCCAAGAAGAGCACGAGGGTTCTTGAAACTTGATAAACAAGACAGCTGTGTGTGAATCAAGCTTCATGTATACATTTAGTGTATCTATTATTCAAACACCGTCCATTTCAGAAACTTTAAACTGGTTGTGACATTGTAGGCTATGTCTGTTTCATTTCTGGAGGTTCCTATGCTGTACGTGTAAATTAACAGCTATTAGTATTTTAAAAATTAAAAATAAAATGGTTTTGGTATTTTTATTTGAGCTTCATTAAAAGAGATATTATGGTAACACTTTAGATTAGGAAACATTCATCATTAACTAGTTGTCTGGGCTATAGCATGCCTATTATTAGCATATGGGCTGGTTATTAGTATACTTAAACCCAATACATAAACATAACTAATACAAACAGCTACCTTACTATCAATAAGCAGCAAATTAGGAGTTTACTGAGGGAAAACTTTTAGGTGACGTGTTCCCTTATGTAAGTTTAACCGATATTACCTAAATTATTTTACCACAGCTATGGTCGACTGCACATAAGTTATGCAAGATAGATAATGTAACAAACAAACAAAGAAATATCATATAAATTAAACAAACAAACCAATGAATGAATGAATGCATGAATATTCACACTGCAAAAGAAAACAACTTGCAAAAAGTTATTCTAACAAATGTAAAAAAAGCAGCCTGAACAAACAATTTTTAGTAGTAGGAGTCCGTTTATTATTTTGTGCGAGCTGAACAAGAATACTCTAAACATGTCGCTAGCAAACATTTTATTAACCTCAAGTCTTTGTTCACAACTTGTCCAAATATTCTCCGATATTGAGTCATCTGAACAAACAGTTTTATGTTGAACAATATTGTGCAAGTTCCCAGTATGCATTGCAGCTTAAAAACATTTTTATTTTTTAAATATAGGCCTAATCAGTTTTACATGTTACTGGCTTAATTTATGCTGCTGCTGTTGTCACTGTCAGTTAGCTGTCATATGGATCAGAGTTTATATTTTTACTTAACTTTTGTTGATCCTCATCAATGTTGAGAATGGTGTGTCTTACATTCACATCGCAGTTTAATACATTTGTCTATTAGTGTAAATGTTTGTCCTTAATTTTAGGAGGAAGACACTGAAAATAAAACAAAAATAAAAGAAAAGGCATCGCAATTTTTTATTTTTTTTTACAGTGTAGTCTTTCTTTGCATTTTTTTTTTATTATTATGTTTTGTATCCGGGGTCTTTCAGACAACGTTTTTGAAACGCATATTCATAAAATAAAGAAACAGTTACAACACGCTCTAGGCTACTTGAAGCATGTTTCGAGCCATTAAGTAGGGCTTTGGGGGTTTTGGGTTAAGAGTGCTGATGGCGCACAGCTGATAAATGACTTACTTTAAGAATGGCAGTGATTTTTGTCCACGGTGCCAATATTGACATTTAATTAATAAGACTTCTCAGACTGTATGGGAGTGATAAAACACATAGGCATTAATATTTGACCAAGCTACGATTGCTGTAGAGAAAGGGTGGATTTCAAGTCTTATCTTCTGCAAACATGAACACATTTTATCAGTAACTTCAAAAGTAGGTCCACCCATGCACTGATCTCGAAAACGAACTGGTTCAGCGATAGAGACCTTCCGGCTTTCTGCTGAAGCATGCTGCAAATGACACTTCTGAGAACGCCAGATGTTTCACGATGAATGGTTTAACTCAGGGAGCATGTGCTGAAGGCATGAAAAGACATATGTTAAAAAACAACAACAACAGGGATAACAAAAGCGGTACTTTGCTACTTTAGATTCACCTGCAAAATATGTAGGCCTACATTCTAGTCAATATGGTTATTGTTCACATGCAATGTTATTATGTATGTGGCTAAAACTACGGCGTAATACTATGATTTTTAGATGTCATACTATGTGTGTGGGCCCTTTACATTTATAGTCTACTTGTAATTCAATGATAAAACCAATTTGCATTCACATAATAGTAATAAGAAGAATAATGAATGACTGCCTTTTCTTGGTCACACTAAGGCTTGGTGATCATTTTAATATACATATTTTTAATGGTATGGTGCAATATGTGTAGGTTGCACATTTTGCTCTTTCAAAGCCTTCTTATAAATTTTTATTTGGGCAGTGGGCTCAGCTGTGCAATGGTATTGCATGGAGCTAGAGAAAATTGCAGCTGTCAAGTGTTGCTTGTTTTCTATTGGGATGTTTTTACTTTTTCTTTCTTTCTTTCTTTTTTAACTACTATAAGTTCGATTATAAGTAGGAATAAACAGCGCGAAAACAATTTTACTCGATTGTCATATGAACGTCATTACACTAATATTTAGTGTAATAACCAGCATTGTTCTTGCAGCTTTTTTTTAGTATTATGACAGCAAAACAACTGCTCGTTACTACAAATATTTTAATAAATAAAAATCCGTCGACCCCATTAGCCCATAAAACCTATTATGATTTTAAAAGTGTTTGATAAAGTGGTTCCATTCAATAAAAGAAAGGAAAATCAAACTGTGTTGATCATAAATGTAAAGGTGCCAGAACAAAATAAAACCGTTACCATGTTAATAAAAGGCGTTAGCTGCAATAAATAAATCTTACATTTTTATACACAGAGCACGATAAAGTATCTACGTCTGTGCTACATCTACACAGATGGACTGTCTTCATCGTTGTATTATTGCGCCCTCTGGCGAACAAACAAAGAAAGTCTGAACAGTGTTTTTAATTGTACGCATTATAGACCGAAACGACAATGCAGCACATTCAATAAAGACTCCATTTCTCTCCACTTCCTTCTATCTAAATTTATTTTTTTCCAAAAACGAGGGAAACAAACAGACCCATTTAAATGTGAGCACTTTACATAAAGGTTCATGGCCAGCACATGTGCCAAACGATATACAAAGCTGTGAACAGATAGTACAAATTTAAAGATATTCAAAGAGTGTTAAATAAAACAAATACAAAACAGTATAAAACTAATTAGGTACTAAACTAGTTATAAGAAAGCATGTGTACAAAGTGGGTAAACCAAAAAATTTCAATCTTTCAAATTAAACAAAAGCTCTTCCATTTAAAATGTTAAAATCCAACATCTTGTGTGGTTAGAAAATGCTAAAAAAAAAAAAAAAAAAAAAAAAAAATTCTATAGTCTTTGCACTAAAACTTTGGAGATGATATATATTATTTTCATTTTGGAAAACATTATACATTCGTCATAGACAATACCAAGTCCTTCCCCCACATTCTGGACCCTAAAACCACCAGCGACTGAGCCAAAAGAAACAAAATCAATCGCTGCTCAGTAAACACACGCCAGTACCAATATGTGCACATCACTAGACAACATCTGGTCTCATCCAACAAGACAATTACGTACCTTCATATTTCCTTCACTGGCTATGTATGATTGCAACTGGCAATAGAGAGAGATTTTTGCTCTGGAAAACCCATTTAATGCTCATCTATAATGTCTTTGGAGAGCCCTTGTTCAATAAACCTTCAATACAAGTTTATACATTAAAAAAAATGACAAAACCATGCAGTCCTCCACAAATCAGAGTAAACAAAGTACAATCTCAAGAGACCATAATACTGTGAACAAATCTGTGGTGGCAATGCTGTCCATTAGAATAATGAGAACCTGTACAGCCAGATAATTTACACAAGCCCACAAATTGAATATAAACACTATCTAAAGCAGGACTGACATCTCACAATGTGAATTCATTCAGTAAAAATGCCAAAATATCAGCCTAAGTGTATTACCTGTAAAAGATAGCATTACAAATCTACTAGAGAAGTAACTGCGCCACTATGTTTCCCATTGTAGGGTGAGACACCTCACTGTATAATCAGATATACAGTACTGAAAATCACTATGTAAAGGCTATCAAACGTTGTTCTGAAAACAGCTGGTGTGGAAACTCAGAAGGTGTTTTTCGCATTAGACTAAGAATAGTAAAAACCATGAAAGGACACTTTTTGTTGTTGTTTACACAACGCTCTTATGAATGTAATCAGTTGCTGTATGACTATAACTGGATGATTTGAATGCTAAATATTGCTGGATTGTTAAAAGTAAATGCACTTTGTATAAGGTAACACTTCTTGTACAAATGGACCACTAGATGAATGATATTGCTGTTACACGCTTGTTGTTATTCTATTTGAATCTCACCCTTTTTTCTTTGCTACAATGGAAAATGCTAAAAAAGGATCAGAAACCAACATATAAGGACCAACGGTGTCAAGTGCTAATTCTTTTTAAGAATGCACAATTTTTATTTTCTAAAAGTTGTACATGCTAACTTGTGGGCATACATGCTGTACACATGTACACAAACACACGAAAACTCTCACACAGACAGTGGAATGGATAAGGATCGTTTGCTGGAGGAAGTGACTTCAGATTCATGACATCCATTTACTTCAGTTCAGAGGAGGGAGGAGAAGATCCCAGAATTGGAGACTTTGGTGACACCTGTGGAAAAGGAGGAACTCTGTGACTACATTCACAGGGTACATTAACAGTATACTGGATGTAATAGCTGTTTGTTGATATTTGTTAACTGTGGCTATAAGGTGATAACAGAGCAAGAACACTCACAGGGGAAGGCGGCTTAGCAAAATTAAGGTGCGCATACAGAAGCACAGCAATGTCATTCTGACTGGCCTCCAGTGCTATGGAGAGAGCTGTGCTGCCATCCTGTAAAAAGAAAATGGAAAAAAATATTTGAAAAATGCAATGTAAAGCATTAGAAATGTAAATTTTTAGAAATGTATTCTTTGTATTCATGTGTAATATAATCATTTCATTTGGTTTTAAAAACTGTTATACCATCAAGTAATAATATATTGTCCTCCTGCATTACAACACACTATTTTCCTGTTAAACACTGTAAAGCTGCTTTGACACAATCTGTGTTGTATAAAGTGCTATATAAATAAAGCTGACTTGACCAGAGTTTTAATCCCATTTTTTGATATATATTCAATAAAAGTCAGTGGGACCTGAAACTGTTTGGTTACCAACTTTTATCAGAATATATGTGAGTAAATAATTACGGTTATCATTTTTCCATTGCAAAACTGGGAAAAAATGACAATGATGAGATAAAGAAGAATTTAACAGATGAAGGTGGAAATATGATGGAATCATGCTTGCTGAACAAAGAGATAATCACATTATCAGTGAGCGTAGCATCACAGCCTGGCACAGACAGCAGCTGGCGCACAATGTCCACGTGTCCGTGCTCACAGGCACACATGAGCGCTGTGGAGCCGTCATCATCACGCAGGTTCACCTGAGCTCCACAGGACAGCAGAGCTCTCACCATGTCCCCTCTGCCATGACTGACCGCTAGCATGAGTGCCGTCTGCCCCGCCTACAACACACACACGTATCAGTATAATTCACTAACTGACACACACACTGCAGTATACTGATGGACCGGAAGGGGGCGCACCTGGCTGGCTTTGGCATTGACGTCGCCCGTGCTGAGCAGCTGTAGGACGGTTTGAAGGTCACTGTCAGAGTTGAAGGCAGCCAGAGCTGTCAACATAATAGCTGTGTAACCAGCCTTGTTCTGCTTGTCAGCATTACAGAGACCTACACAACAAGGACAGCTGATAAATAAGAGGGACAGATATAGCTCTGTTACATGCTAAATAAAACATACTGACATATTTTTGCCACTACTGTTCAAAGGTTTGGGGCCAGCAAGTTTTTTTTTTTTTTTTTTTTTTTTTAAAGGAATGAATATCTTTTATTGAGCAAAGATGCATTAAATTTAACAAAAGTGACAGTAAAAAAAATTCTAAAGTTACACAAGATTGCTATTTTAAATAAATGCTGTTCTTTTGAACTTCCCATTCATCAAATAATCCTGAAAAAAATGATCATGGTTTCCACAAAAATAAATAAATAATAATCAAAGAAACTATTTTCAACATCACTAATAATAATAATAATAATAATAATAATAATAATAATAACTGTTTCTTGAGCAGCCAGTCAGCATATTAGAATGATTTCTGAAGGATCATGTGACACTGAAGACTGGAGTAATGATGCTGAAAATTCAGCTTTGCATCACAGGAATAAATTACCTTTGAAAATATATTAAAATAGAAAACAGTTGTTTTAAATTGTAATAATATTTTACAATATTAAAAGTACTTTCTAATCAGATAAATGCAGCCTTGGTAGGCAACTTTTTTAAAAACACTGAAAGATCTTACCAACCCCAAACGTTAAACAGTCATAAACATAAAATTTAAAATATTAATAATGAAATATTATTGACATTCTTTAAGTTCCCTATCCCCACTGAATTCCCTTTTTGTAATTTTAACAATAGAAATAGACATGATGTAACGTGTCAAAGCATGTGCATGTGCCCGCCAGGCCGTTTGATAGCACCTACGAAAATAGTGTCAGCAGTGAGCATTGCTCAGGGATGTGAAGAGCGTCGCTCACCAGTATCCAGCAGTAGCTTAACTACTGGGAAGTTGGAGTGAGAGACAGTGTAGTGCAGAGCTGTGTTTCCATTGCCGTCAGCCATGTTGATGACAAACTCCAGTAGCTTGGGGGAAATGGAGGCAAAGGTGTCCATGTATGCTTTGACTACTGCAGTGTCAGCAGCCTTATGACAGGACACTCTGAGCCACTCCTGCAGAACCGTGGTGTAGGCTGTCCTCTGTTAACACAAGAGAACGCAGAAACGGGCTTTTACCACCATGTTTTACAATAAATACATCTTGCTCATTCACTAGCAGATCATTAATATGACTGAATAGCTCTGTTTTAAAGGCTAGTCATTTTTGCAGCACCAAATGATTTTCTGGATTTTCTCTTTATAAAATATGATTGGCACTTGCCACCACAGTTTTGGAGCTGGAACGACGTGCGTCTCAGTATTTTCTATGGTGTTGCTAGGGTATTTTGTGTGGTTGCTATGGTGCTGCTAAAGTATTGAGAGTAGTTGCAAGTCAAAAGAGCCCAACCTCAAGTCTGTTCAAGTATGTATATATATATTCAATTCAAGTCTAATGGAGTTTCCACCTATTATTTGGTCTGCCATATGAAAATTTTAAGAAAACTGTCTGATAAGAAACTGATTAGAGGTATTATTCATGCCTGAGGCACAAATAGTACATGGCAAAGTTTTGGATGGGAAATATAGTAAAATGAGCAATAACAATAATGATGCTTGCCTAATTTTTCTATTTTAAATGCTTCAGTGGAACAATGGAAATGGCTGATGCAATCAAAGACACTGCAAATACTAGGCCCCTATGAAATCCATCTTATTTTTTCCTAAATTCTTCTGTTTTCTCCATTTAATTTGTTTTCTGGTGTCCTATTTATTGGTTTAATTAAATCTTAATAAACAAAAAGTGTGTCTAATTAATTTAAATAATAAAACTTAAGCAATTTAATAATTCATTACATTTTCTACAATAATAAGGTCCTATGAAATTCAGAAAATCTGTATTGTCTGTTTTCATTGTTCTGGTTTTATGATTTAATACAAATGTATTATCAACAAAGGATGGTGAAGGATGGTGAAGGCTTTTGACAAAGCGCTTCAAGTCCTATTGCAGGTTTACTGTCAAAAATAAAACCTGGAGGAAAATTGTGTGATATTTCTTTAAAAATAGGTTTTATTAATTTGAATATTATTATTACTATTACTTTGAGAAGTACATTCTACTGTACACTAGTAATATACTTCTGTCACAATTTCAAGTGAAACCAAACTTTTATTTTGACATGTTGTCGTGAAGTCCTAGTCTGATACTAGACTGTATCATGATTTAAGTGTACAGCCCTACTTTTGATTGATTCAAGTTTTACTGTAAATTCCATTTTTAATTTTTTTTGGCTGGATGTCTGTTTTTTCCACATTACAGAACTCATAGGGCCCCATGCAAATACATACTCATTTTCTAAGCAAAATAATGATATAATTCACTTTTAAAACAACCTTAAATATATCTTGAAGTTAAGAACTATCCTATCTATCTTTTAAATGCATAAGAACGCAACTGATGAACATACTGCATTTTGATGGCTAAATGCATTTGGTTCACTGAGTGCCTTCTGCAAGGTGTGGAGAGCCGCTATGAGGCTGCCACTCAATTCCAGTCTGGAAAGAAAGAGAAAATGCTGGTCACTCAGCATTAACAGCAAACTTACATAATCAAAATTGAATCTCATAATATCTTGCCATACTGATTGGAGTCAACCTACCTGCTTGTTTGTTTGTTAGTGGGGGTGGTGCTTGGATCAGCGGCCGGATCCGTGGCGGAGGATATGGCTATGTCCTGTTTTGCTGAGGCATCAGTAGATTGTGACTGTGTTGCTCCTTGTTGGGTGATGAGGTCAGTGGTTTTTGATTGGCTGACATCTGGCTGAAGTTTGGCACCGGTGGATTGTGAATGAGTGGTTGTCTGCTGAGCAGCAAGGCCCGACACCTCTAGCTGAGTGAGATTTGGCTGGACGTTTGAATCGGTGGCTTTGGATTGCTGCACCGTCGTGCTGGTGTATGATAACTGGACAGAGTCTTGTTCAAGAGATGCGTCAGTGCTTTGAGAGGTACACCCTTGGAAAACACATTTCGCCTCTGTGGATTGAACAATGCCTTCCGGATGAGCCGTGGTGGTCACTGATGATTGGTTTACAGAGTGCTGTATGTCTGCCTCTGCTGCTGGTGATTGGGTGACCTGTTGCTGGGTAGCTGCATCCATGGCTTGTGATTGGCTGGTGCTTTGCTGTGCTGTAGTGTGATTGGCTGGTGGCTGGGCAGTGCTGTACTGAGGTGTTTGGGCAGCTGCTGTCTCACAGATGGACTGGGGGTTGCAGGAGGTCACCTGAGACTGCTGTGCCACAGATTCCGGAAGTTTCTCTGTAGCCTCGTGGTATTCACTTGCATCGCTCTCATCTGAACTTTCTGAGCTGCTGTCGCCAGAGGATGTCGACTCATACCTGTAGGTCACATTAGTGCTGTTATTTAACATATAAAACCCTCTGATCTAATGAAATAGATCCCAAATGGATAATCTAAACTAGATATGCAGTTCCTGAAGGAAACACAAGTGTTGCTAGGCAGTAAAATAATAGTTTTTTGCAAATGACACTCAGCTTGCATCTTGTTTTCAGTTTAATATAAACTTTCTTAAAAACTATAGTTTCCAAACATTAGAAAAATATATAGTATTGTTGAATCAAATATCTGCAACTTATCTTATCATTTAATTAATTAACATAATTCTGTATTTACCTTCCATTGACTTCTATGAACTGCAAGTTCTTTTTGGTGTACGGAGAGCCAGGTTCCCCATCAGCCTTTCGTTTCATTATTGACCTCAGGGTGGACTGAGGGGAGGCTGGACAATACACACACAGTACACAATGTGAGAATCCCTAGCTGGAATACGTGGAAGACGTCTGATTCATTGTTATGACCAGTTACTAAAAGACAACAAAGCAAACCTGGTTTTGCTGGATCGATTTGGGTGACTTCTTCTGCTGGTTGCTGGTTAATTTCTCCCTCTTTAAACCGTTGGCAAATGGCAGTCACTTGGCTGCACTTTGTCTCCATAGCAGTTGCCTGGTTGGTCACTGGCACTGATTTGGACACTTCACTTTTCAAGACCTCCCGCACCTGCTTCGAGCTTATTGCAATGGGAAGCTCACGTGGTGATTCTGAGGGCAAAAGAGAAATTAAGCACAAATACTAAAATAATTTTAAAGGGATAGTTCATCCAAAAAGGTGGATTTTGTCTTTTTAGTCAATGTAATGTTGGTTCGACTTCAACACAAAAGGAGAAAAAAATGGGGAGCTGCTATTTTCAATCCAATAAAAGTGAGACTCAAACCCACAACCTTTGGGTTACAAGTCAGACTCTCTAACCATTAGGCCTGGACTGCCCCTGCACCTTTAAAGTTTGTGTTCAGCAATTCACCTAAAAGGTAACACTGTGACATATCGATCTTCTGGTCTACAGGCCACAACAGTTTTCCAAACTTGCATATTCAAACGTCTTCATTGCCTTTAAGCTTGGGACATTGCGTCTTCCCACAGCATATTTGAATATACATGCGTACAAATGTAGAAGTTGGGTTAGAATTAGGAGGATTGGGAGATTTTGGAGTGAATAATGACTTGAATTTCAGTCTGTTGCTCATACAAAGCTAACATGTGGTGTCAGAATACTAATATGGGGCATGGACCACTTTCATGGTGCTTCTTCCCTTTCACTGTTATTGTACAGAAAAAAATCAACACAAATATTCTTCCTCCTTTCATGTTCCATGGAAAATAGTAGGTGAGTAAATAGCGACAGATATACACACCCTCTGCTGCTGGGGACTCTGGATGTCTTCTGTGGGGTCCTTCCAGTGCAGACACAGGCTGATTGGGAGAAGTGCAACCCTGGGCTCTTAGCAGTGTCCCCACACCCACCACAGTGGGCTGCTCCAGTGTGTACACTTGGATCCCCACGGTCCTCTGCTGATGAGGCTGCTGAGTAAAACTGACAACCGTTTGCAGGCCCACACCAGCCTGACCTGGCTGCTCCTGCCAGCCGAGACTGGTGGCTCTCACCGCATGGTCCACCTGAGGGGAAAGAGCTTGCCTCTCTCTCTGAGCCGCTTCGACTTGCTGCTGAGCGCTCTGTAGCTCCTGCATCGTTTTCCTCAGCTGAACTTCTAAAAGCCCCAGCTTAGTCTTGAGGGCTTCAGTTTCAGGCAGAAGCCCCAAGTCCTCTTCTCGCACTCCTACTCCCACTTGATGGCAAGCCCTTTCTTCCACCTCAGGCCCTACACCGACAGTTCGCACCTCCCGCTTTGCACCCGGACGAGCTCCACCCACAATTACAGTCTCCTCGATTTCACATCCTGAGTCCTGTAGGGAACCCGGAGTGGTAGGTGAAAGACTTCCTGTGGCTCTATTCGCGGCTCCTGTCCCGTTTCCCATCTCCTCTTCGGGTATGTCGATGTAGAGCTCTCCTCGTGGACGGCTCCGATTGAACCCCAGTGTGTGGCCCAGGAACTTCTGGCTCTTGAGTTGCACGCTAAGCTGCCTCTTCTCCTCCTGAAGCACGGAGATCTTCACTTGCAGCACCGGGATGGTCTTCACCTGCTCCTCCAGCTCCCGGATCTTCCGCAGGGCAATGGCCATTTGCTCCCGTACGTGCTGCAGATGGGCGGGCGTCGGTGAGACAGGTGTGGACAAGCCAGAGCTCATTGGCGTATGGGAGCCACCTCCGTGGGCACGATTGAAGCTGTGGGCACTGGACAGGGAGGTGTTGGAGCCTGCCACACTGCTGTGCATGCTGTCCAGGTTTGAGAAACGACGGCCATCCTTCTCCTCCTCCAGCTTGCGGCGAGCATCCAGCAAGGTCTTCTCCACACGTGCTGTACTGAAGCTGGGTCGCTGTGAGCTGTGAAATCCCGGAGCACAGTAGGAGTATGATGAGTGACGGCTGTCCATGCTGGCGTTGGAGCACAGCGACTCAGTAGAGGTCCACCAGGAGCCTGTGTAGCCATAGCCGCGTGGAAGCGAGCCATAACGTGGGCGCCGCTGCACTGGCACCTTCTTAATAGTGTTGCCCTTTTCAATATCATTGACATACTTGAGGAAGTCCAGGTCCAGACGGTAGCCATAGGGGGTCTCTACTGAGTATGGAGCCTCTGGGTCCTTTCCATGCAAGGAGGGTGGCTCCGGGGGGTTAATCTTCCCTAAGGAGAGAGGAAACAACTTTAAACTGCAGGAAGTCTCAGCCTAATCTCCGAATTGGACAACAGGGGAAATAATAAACTTTAGGCTATGACTAGAACAAGGCTTCACTTTAATACTTAGTCTCTTAAGAGCGGATGAACTGGTGAAAAGATAACAGAATCACAATGTATATGCATTACAGTATTTGTATTATCCTAATGCAAGGTGGGATCTTACCTGGAAAGCTGGAGTCCATATGAAGCACCTGAGCCATGATTGTCATTCAGCAGCCAATCTCTCCTGAATAAGAGAGATACCGTAAGTAACCAATACCAATTTTTTAATTAAACTTATGAGATCTATGGCTAGCTACCAAACCTAATGGGCATGTCTCATTCAAAATCTTTAAATCAGCAATTAAGCAGCTGTATACAAATATACTCCTCATACCAGCAGGGGAAAGGCTCAAACTCCACAGTGCTACCGCTGGATTGACAGCAGGAAAATGGCACTTTCATGTTTGTTCAGTTTCCTTTGTAACATACATAAGATATTTTGGGTTTGAAACTGAGAAACCATCTTTCCTTTTTCCAAATAAAGTATTTAAAGAATTGTTAACAGAACTGTCCAGCAACTGGAAAAGATAAGATGAATATGAATCAGAGCTGTTACATTCTTCTCGGTTCCCATCTCTGAATATGGTTTATTCTTCAGCTGATGACTTCTATCTCTGATTCTCAAAATATCTCCTTTTATGTCCCACAGAATTCAGTTGTGAGGGTGAGTAAATTTCAGATGAACTATCCCTCAGTCCAGCAATTTATATGGTGCCCTTCAGTGGGGTCTTTGGGCACCCTGCCACAGTTCAGTAAAGAAATACGTAGTGAAATACACCCAGTGGTCGAAATGTAAAAAAAAAATTCAAGGTGGATGGTGGGGTGGGGGGGTTTCCTGTGATTACAAATGATTTCAACATTTGTCTCATTTTTATAAAAAAAATAACCTTTATTAAATTAACTATGGTTAATGAGCTGTTTTACTTGTGCAGCCCGTGTGTGAAATGACCTAAATGATGCCAGTCTGTGCGATATTGAAAAAAAAAAATAATAATAATTTGGGGGGGGGGATGGTTTAGGCATGTCATGGATAATTAAATGACATTAAAACCAGTTTTTGTGCTGGTTTAGGCTTGTCACGGATAAATAAATGTGACATTAAAACCACCACTATGTGGTGGCAAGTGTCTGTTTTAATGAATGATTCATTGAATCCTTCAATCAAACTATACTTTCAAAATGGCTTCAGTTAGAAATGAAGCAAGTTGACTGACTTTAGGAATGGATCATTGAATAATTGGCTCACTCGATTCGTTTAAAGACAGATTCATTCAGAAAAGATACACTTCAGTGTTGCTATGAGATGCAAAGATGCAACTTTGATTGGAGCCATTTCATTTGCAAATAAGGAAAAAAAATAAAAAAGGGGTCTAAAATTTAACTCACTCAATTAACTTCTTGTCTGCCAAACTGCTGTGTAAAATTAATTTAACATTTGCGATCATACACACGTGCTGATTCTTGAGTGATATTACTTAACTACATCGCATAAAGATAAAAAAAAAAAAAACTCACACAGGGATATTTGTTCTTTCATTATTTGAATTATAGAGGTATTCTAACTGCATTCTAATAGGCTTAATCATGCAATGAATGCTTTTGGACATTTCTTTTGTTTTTGCAAAGTCACTGACATATTTGATAATGTCAGCTAGCGTGAATTATAACAGGCCAGGAGATCCTTTCTGAATGAATGCATCCCTCATCCCTCGCCCTCACAGTCACACATAGTACAGCACAATAACGTTATGTCACGGGAATATCTTTAAACTCTAATAAAGGAAATATCATACCTTATTACGTTGTCTTCTTAAAGAACGCAGAAGTTGCACTTGAAACATTGTATGCGAAAAATGACTGAGCTTGTTAATGCTGAGCTCTGACTGGCCAATTGCCATTAGTTAGTTTATAAATTATTATTCGTATTGAATATTAATACAGTATTTAATTTGCACAATAAGTTTTATATAATAACACACAGCATTATTAATCTAAAGGTGATGGTGGTTTTACAAAGGGAATGATTTTTGTCTTTTTTTTTTTCAACAAAAGAGGGATGCCATGCCCCTCAATTCGAGCCCTGGATACACTTACTTAAATGTAAACCTTTAAATAATTACAGCACCTGCTGTCCTGTCCAGTACTGATCCTAACAGAAAACCTTTGAGCATTTAACTAGTATGTTAACTTTAGATTTTTGTGAATGCTGTTAAAATGTTCCTTATGAAATACATAGAATTAACTCACACTGACTTGTACCTTGAATATGAATATGCACATTTAGAACCCACACAAACCTTTTCAAGTCTTAATTAAGGGGGTCAAACTCCCTGTAATTCATCCCCCTGCTTTATCCCCTACAGAGTTAGGCTGTTCAGTTTCCGTTTGTTTCTAGTTCTCTTGTTTGGAGGAGAGGGGAAAAAGAGGGGAAAGTTTTCTGGCAGGCGACAACAAGAGAAAGAGCGTCTAGTTACAGCCTTATTAGGAATCATCTGAATACGCTCTCTGTGGTTCTCAGAATTGAGGTACTGTAAAAAAAGACAGACACAAGCACTATAGCTTAGCCTTTCTCTCCCACACTTTTCCATGCTTTCCATCTCCTCTTTTCTCCCTTATTTTTCCTCACTCTGTCAGCTGATGATCTGGAGATAGCAGCTGACCTCTGTCCGCTCTTCCTTCTTCCACTCTCTCAGTTGCGCATTTCGACTGAAGCAGAGCATTCCATCTTTAAATCAATTAGGTAAAATGAACCAGCTTTTCTCCCTTTCTTTTCATCTGGCTCTTGTGCTTTTAGACTGTTCTCTTTTTCCCCTCAGCATTGCATCTGTCCCATCTAATGTGCCTTTTTGCCAAAGATTAACTTTCTAGGTCATTAGTGGGGGGGTTTGCCATGAGCTATCTCTGTTCCCAACATTAACAGCATATTAGACCACAGAGTTGGGCTTGAACTTCGCAGACATCACAGAGAGAACTGCTGAATGCTCCAGTCATTTCGGTTCATAATGGGATATTGCTTCTCCCTTCTCCCTCACACAAAATTTTCCCCCTCTGTCTAATCTCATGACCCTCTCAGTCTGTTTATGTTCTTGCCTTTTGGAGAAGAAATAGGTCATACGGAAACACTGACTTAACTGATTTGGTATTTTGTAGATCTTAAGCCTACAAAATGAGCTCTCTTGCCCACTATCCATCCTGTGTGCTTTTGCTCGCTTTCTAACACTTGAAATCTCACTCAGTTAACAGACCTCTCAGCCGTTTCATAGTAAGTGCCCATCTTGATATCCTGTTTTATTTATTTTCTATCAAATTAATCTTATTGAAGTATCAATACTATTCAGGAGTCATATTTTAATATACAAATAAACTAGTTTTCACTGCAGTTATGTGGGATATTTTATTTTAGTGTATAGTAACATGTATATATTGTGTACAAATATATTTTTCATAATAGGGCAAGTTTACAAAAATATAGCCCTTTTTGTCTCAGTTTTTTGGTACTTTTTATATATACATAAATAGAAATATAATTAATTGTTTGTTTGTTTGTTAAACTTCTGTACTTTTTTGGTAAGCAAGTCAAATTTTTGTCACAAAGATTTCCTAAGTTTCCAAATAAACTGCGTTCATTAAATGGGTGAGGTAAACAGAATTAAAAAAAACTATTCAAATTAAAAATATTTTTTTTAAGAAAGACTAAAAAAAAAGCACTTTTACCATTAACGCTAGAAGCTATTAATAATAATAAAAAACGTATGTATCTAATTGTGCCCTTTAAATATATTACAATGTAAAAAAGATGATAATGAGGCCATGCAAAACAAGATTTTATTAAAACATGCCGAGGTGCTTAAGTCATCATCTTAATTAGTGGGTTTTTTATTCCCCTGCCACAGCTACAGATGAATGTTGAGTACGCATGAGAAGTGTTACCTTGAGCGCTGTGTGTGAAAATTGGAGCGTCAGTGCTGTGAAGAGTGTTGACGGGGGGACGGTTGATGTGCCATAATTAGAGACTCCAGTAAAGGCACACAGCATGACAAACATCCAGCCTTAAGCAACAACACAACTGTCTTGTTTCTCTCACGGGGTCACAAACACCCTTGCTTTCCTCAAACACACCTGTCTCTCTTTTTTCTCAGCTCTACTATTATTCTAACAATTGTATTATTGTTGTTCATATTTAGGCTCAAGATTTTAACAAACTTGTATGTGTTAAACTTTAGTGTGCAACTCATCCTGTATCATTTGTACTGCATTGTTTGTTCTAGGTTAAATTAACAGCTTACTGATTTTTCCAAGCAGCCATAACCTATCAACTGATAGATCATGAAAAAAAGCACTCACATGTACTAATATCTAAAGATCAAAATTCCAAAATTTCACTGACCAAGCAACACCTAGCAACCATTCAGAATAGCCTAGTAACTGCATAGAAACATGCTAAAAACCACTCTGAACATTTCCGCAATCATTCAGAATGCCCAAGCATTAGGGCTGCATGATTTGGGGAGAAAATTTGATCACGATTTTTAAAAAAAAAAGCTACTATTATTAATAAAAATGATAAAAAAACAAAAAAATATATATCAAAACACTCAAAACACAACAAAAAGAAAAAAAAAAAAAAAATAAATATATTAACATGCATTTTAAAAGGGAGCGAACTAATAATAATAATAATAAAAAAAACTTGTCCAAGCATTATTTTTAAAGAGCTTCATATTTGATCTGTATTTTTTTTTATTAATATATATTTTTTTATTATTATTTATTTTATTTTTTTATGCAGGGCTACTCAATTTGATCAAAAGTTTGTGATTATATATCAGTTTAATAATAATAATAATAGTTATTCTTATTATTATTTCTTTATTGTGATTATTAATACTATTATTATTAAATAAATATATTAAACTAAATAAGATAAATTACTATCATAATAATACTATTTCACTCTACATAAAAAAATTAACTGCTCAAGTGTAAATTAAAATGTCACGTTTAGCTCCATATATTTAATTTAATCACAATCTTTGCAATTTGAAAATCACACTTAGCATATCACAATTTTTTTTTCTTCAATTAATTGTCCAGCCCTAGTATATAGACCAACATGCTAAAATTACTCAAAACAGCAGCCGTACATCAATATCCATCCAAAACACTGCACAGCGACACACTTCAAACCACTTACAACACCTTAGCAGCCACATAGCAATACCCTGGAAACCAATCACACAGTGCCACTCACATTACAGTATATGATGAAACCTAGTTTCCTGACTCTTGTTGTTTCAGCGCTGTTCCTTATGCTCCCAAACAATCCCCTTCTCCAGCCACTACTGTGCAAAGGCATGCGTGCATGTGTGGCGGTGACCTTCCTCGCTCTTTGTCTGCTCGTAAACAGTGTCCCATTGAGATGACAGTGAACAGAGCACAGTGTGAACCCTCCCCAGCAGCGCACTGCAGCAGACCTTTGACCAGTACAGCCAGTCTGTACCCTCCTCCAGTAGGAATGCTTTGCCATAAACCCATGCCCCTCTCTCTGTACCTCTCGCCCAACTTTCCTAGCTTTACATTCCAGAGCAGCGGAAGTTGACATCTCCTGCCTCCAGGGTGTCCAACACCCACCGCCACATTATTAAGATTAGCAATCTTAAGGCAAGTCTAATATCGGTCTACTCAGTAGGAGTAAATTTGCCATGCTTATGGAGTCGGGAGAACTGAATTCCTCAAAGCTAATTTCATATTATGAAAACATGTCAAGGAAAATGTCTGGTCATTAGTTTCACTCAGGCGAGCTTTCTGAGGAACGGATAAACATTAAGGGGTGTTTAGTTTTGATGATGATGTTCAAAGGTCTCTTTATCACTGTGTGAAAGTCAAGGTCCAACAAGCTGCTTCATTTTTCTTGGATATGACATGGAATTTGTATGCTTATCTACAAACAATGAATAAATCGACTCAAGAGAACCACTTGAATAATTTGTATCTTGTCTAAAGTTAGCAGTCAGAGTTAAATAACTCACTGTGCTGCAATGACGGTCTCTCTTCCCCGACCTCCTTGCGCTCTTCTTTCACTTTTTTTCAACTCTCTTATGAGTGCCACCAAAATCCTAAAGGGGAGTGGGGGAGTGAATTATTTACAGAACTGCTCAAATTATGACTAACACTGGCAGATTCTTTATATGATGTCGGTCGCACCCTTCATTTTAGACATTCGCCGTCATCTCAAGAACCAGAGAAGCCACTCCTCAAGACCGTTGATCCAAAACAGACTCTTCTGTGAGAGACTAATTTGTCTTGGCGCTCTATCATTATTGCTTACCACTACAACACACCCCTCATCTCCCTCAACCACAACAACATGTTACTTGGCAAATCGTCCCAAGCCTGGGAAAGCTCTGCACTGTGAGCAATGTTTTTTGGTCCGGAGTTCTACTGAGTCACCCGCCTAAACCCAGAGAGACGGAAACACCCCTGCCGGACCCCAGAAAGATTCCAGAACATCGAGGACCTTCACAAACACTGACTCCTACACCTCAAAGACTTCCTCAAGAACAGGGTTCAAGTGACTTTGTGGTTAAAAATCTGCACGACTGGAAAATTATCCTCTTAATCTCATACAGAATTTCATTTCTGGTCACCTAAACTTACGATCCAACGTTGTGAGGAATCAAGTTCTTCTAAAGCTCAACATCCCATACATGCATTTCTGCAGTCTTAGTGGTGAATTGATATGATTTTATGGAGTAACAATGTCAAAGTGGGAACATTAGGTTACATTGTTCCAACACTTTTGTCATGCCAGTTCCTAGAGGGAGAAAGAAACAGAGCTTTATACAGGAGTTACAGCCAAATCACAAAGAGCCATTCATTCAGTCTCAAACTCCACAGCTGGTTCTAATATAGAGCTGGGAGGAGCACAGGGAAGAGAGAGCGAGAGAGAGAGAGAGAGAGAGAGAGAGAGAGAGAGAGCGAGAGAGTGAGAGGAGAGCGAGAAGCGAGCGAGAGCGAGGAGCGAGAGCGAGAGAGAGAGAGAGACGAGAGAGAGCGAGAGAGAGAGCGAGAGAGAGAGAGAGAGAGAGAGAGAGAGAGAGAGACTGCCTTTAAAACACACGTAATGCTTCTCATTTGCCCACTGCTGAGAAAGTCCCATTCTTTCTGGAAAACAAAAAGAGTATCTTACCGTAACCATAAACTTTTTTTAATGTGCAGTTTCTTTTTTCTGGATTTATTCACTAGGGGTTTATGAGTACATTTGCAGTGAGTTAATAGAGTTAATGTTTTGATGATATAAAATGATGTAACAAAGATATAGTGGGGTTAAATAATTTAAATTTCCAATAAAAGTTTTAGGATTAAAAAATGTAAACCAAGAAACACTGATATAAAATAGGCATTTTATGTACAGCTTGAGTGCTGTTTTCAGTAAAGAAAAAAGGGGAGAAACCAAAAAGTCACTGTTAACTTTCAAGTTGGTATGAAATGTTATGATGATAATCTACACTACTGTTAAAAAGTTATGATTGATAAGATTTAAAAAAAAACAAAAAAACAATATCTCATATGATCACCAAGGCTGCATTTATTTATTAAAGGGGTCATATGAGGCGATTTCAAATTTTCCTTTCTCTTTGGAGTGTTACAAGCTCTTGGTGAATAAATAAGATCTGTGAAGTTGCAAAGACTAAAGTCTCAAATCCAAAGAGATATTCTTTATAAAAGCTGAGACTCCTCCCTCTGAAATGGCTCATTCTAACACGCCCCCCACATCTCCACGTCAGCATGTGGGAAGATTTGCATAACGCTGCCCAGATGTTCACGCAAAGAAAGAAGGCGTACCTTTTATTCTCGTTGTAGTATTGTACTTTGTTTGGCCTTCCAAAGAGAACGATATTCGCTTTGTCAAGCCTAGAGCTGATCCGTGCTGGTCGCTGAGGAAATAAATCAACTTTGCATAATCGGCTTTCACCGTGGACGAAGCCACGTCCAGCCCGGGATCGTCACATGTGGTTGCCGCAAGCACAAGTTACGCTCCTTTGTAGAACCCGCCTGCCGCACTGTTCTCAATCCGCCCGCCTCTGCTCATTCAAGCCGACCGCAGCTCACTCTAGACCGCCGCTCACTTTAGGTCTCCAGCCTCTGCTCACTCAAGGCCACGGTGTGTGACGCTGTTTCGTTGAGAAAGCAAAACTACTTTGTTTTTGCCTTCCAAAAGAAGACACGACTAGAAATCATGTTTGTACCACGTTTATAATGTTTTTTTTTGTTTTTGTCTCGTTGCTCCAACCGGACAAGGAATCACAATATGTTAAGAGGCGTAACATTTCCATCACACGCTTGAGGCATTCGGCCAATCACAGTGCGCTGGATAGCTGGCCAATCACAGCACACCTTGCTTTTTTAGAGCAATGAGCTTTGTAAAAATCGACGCGTTTCAGAAGGCGGGGCACAGAGGAGAAACAATAATGTACAGGATGTGGAAAATGTTTTTTTTTTAACCTTAAACCACATAAAAACATTTCATTACACCAAATACACAAAATAATGTTCTTTTTAGCAGCATCATATGACCCCTTTAACAACAGTGATATTGTTAAATATTATTACAATTAATGTTTTCTGTATTCGAATTTCATATCTTACAAAATGTAATTATTTCATGTGATGCAAAGCTGAATTTTCAGCATCATTACTCCAGTCTTCAGTGTCACATGATCCTTCAGCAATCATTCTGACATGCTGATTTGCTTACCTGTTATCACTGTTGAAAACAGTTGTGCTACTTCATATTTTTTGTGGAACCTGAAATATTTTTCAGGATTCTTTGATGAATAGAAAGTTTAAAAAGAACAGCATTCATTTGATCCCCTTCCGACCACACATGGAGCAACACACAGTCAAGCACGTACTCAACAAAAGTTCATGACCTTTAGACAGATGTGGATGATACTGTGCTCTAAACTACATGAGGGATACAATCCACTGAAAACAAGTGTGCACATGTGTATGTACAGTGCATGAGTTCAGGTTCAGAAAGAGTTACAGGAAAAGGAGCTACAGTTCCCCAAAGACCAAGAAAGTAGTTGGTCACTTCCTCCCAGCCAAGGAGAAGGGGAGACTTCAAAATCAAGGAGGGAGAGAAAACCAGAAACAGTAACAGACAAAAATGAAGCAAATTCAGCAGGAAGGAGAGCCGAAAGACAAAGGGTGTAGGTCCAGGATGGACACCAGGAGAGGCTAAAACAGCAAAGGGTGATATTCAAATGGAAACATCTAGAACAGAAATACTTTCGGCTGCTTTCATAATAAGAAACTCAGCGCGAGTCATTTCAAATGCCACTGGCTTTATATGTTTTGTGCTCTTTGCTGACCATATACTGTAAAAAAAGAAGCACACCAGGACTAGATGAGGCTTAAGGAACTTAAACTTTAATCTCAGGAATGACATTAAAAATACTGTGAACACAATAAAGTCTCAGCACAGTTTAAAAGGGCTCAGCCATCCCGATTGTGATCGTATTTAGTGCATTCCTCTAACCACTCAAGAAAACACACAAGACAAAACTGGAACTGTGCCCTGTCTTTGAACTATGAAAGTTTGAAAACTCTTAAGGCCCCAAGAATGATAACTATAAAGATAACTTTATTAGCATCCACACCAATAGACGATATTGCTCTGTTTATTAACAAGCGCATGCTGGAGTTTTATTGTCCGCTGCTCTGTAAATCAATTGCAGGGGACAGATTCAAATATTGCTTCTTAACAGAAAAGATCAACTTATCTTGAATTTGAGAGGCATTTTTGGTGCCATGTTGCCCCTGTTAATTTCTGACCCTGAGTATGGCGAAACTGTTCTGGGAGGAACACTTCTCCATTGGTGGTCCAAAGCTGTTCTTGTGCGACCAGATCTCATTGATAACAGGCAAAACTCTGAGCTCAGTTCTTCCCAATTTGTGGACAGTCTGGGGACATTTCCGCGGGGTTACGTGTTATGTAACAAACCTGCTAGCTTCGTAAATATAGGCTGTTGCAAAGTTCCAACCAGGACCTTATAGAAAATTATGACAGATGCTGGAAACTCTCTGCATGCCCTGCACTAACTGTTTTTTACATTAGGGAGTGGTATATGGAGAAAACGATGGCATGCAGAGAAACACCAAGGCCTGAAGCCAAAGCTCAAGGCCCAGGGAGGGGCCTCTCTCTGCTCATGCTACCGCCGGAGCAGGAGCAGAACAAACACATGCTGCGTTGCCATTGGTCATCGTGCTGACCTCCAGGAAACGGCCTGCGGGGTGGAGCCGGGCAACAGGAATCACCACAGACATCCAAATTTACCCCTCCAAAAAAGAATTAACGTCAAATTCCTCCAAGAACCGGGATTAAGGGTGATGAATGGCAGGGAGAAGCTGGCAGGGAATATAAATGCTTAGAAGAAGAGGCATGTTGTAAGTGAAGTGTCATGCAGCAGTGATAAGGTCATGAGTATGTAAGGGGTGACGATTCATCACTGCGGTCGAGGCAGCTGTGGTGGGGAGACTTAGGGGTTAGTCAGACTCTGCTCTCTAATGTAAGCAAAGAGTAAGGAAAGCAGATTTCACGGGGAACATTTACAGGTTCATTGTTTCCAGGTTCCAGACCTCTTATGTGGAAACCAAAAGTTTTCCAGAGGGCAACTATCACACACCCTGACAGAACTGAATATAGAGTTACGATAAAATGACAGCTGTGCACTGAAGTTTGCGCAGAAACTTTGCTAGAGACTTCACTGAGCATTTCTTGGTTAGACGAGACGAGCACGGCAGGCACAGCACACACCCCAGAACACATGTCCCACACATGCAGCAGACAAACACTGAGACACACCTTCACTCTGGGGACTCCAGTCTGTTCTAAAATTTCCATTCTCCCTTTCAGATTAATGTCTCCTCCGGATTAGAAGTGTTATTTACTTTCTGTTGGGCCAAAAAAATGAGGCACATGCATTGCACAAAGGAGCAAGAAGCTTCCAAAATTACTTGTGTAATGAACTATTACAACATGGCTAAATTGATTATGTCTTAAGCAAAATAACCAACATCTTTCTTTTTAGAGCACATGTAAAAAATAATCATTCCACATTTCACATACTGATTGATAAGATGAGCACGGGCTAACATAGACAATGATGTCACTTTAAATTTTATACAAAGAACCTCCAAGTTTTAGATCAGAAATTTAACAGCTTTCAAAGTGGATTTTAAACTAATATAGGTATTCAAAATTGGTAAAATGTATGCTTTAAATGCTTAAATATGCTAACCTATGCCTTTTAATACTTTTAGTCAGTCTGCGTTTTCTGTAACAGCATCAGAGAAGTTAGTAATTACCCTTCTATTATTAGCTGAAGTTATGGCTTGTTAATCAAATATGAGAACACTAATGCTAGCTGGTTACTGACATTTTTGCAAACACTTGTTTTTGTTTGTTCGTTGTTGTTTTTTTTTGTGTGTGAGTGTGCTACCGAAATAAGGATTTGTGCTGCATTGTTTGTTTGGTGGATGTGCATTGTAGTGGTTTGGGAATTGGTCTGAATGCATTATTTTACCTGAGATATTCGTGATAAATTATTTTATTGTAATTTTCACTCGCCTTTTTAGGAACTGGCCATGAACAACACATGAAGCTTAGCCTACAGTGCTATTGTTTCTGTTGATTAATTAACGCTGTTACGGTCAAATAAACAAATAAAATAAAAATAAGAAATGAACATACAGTAAGCAACCATGCGGTCACAGCAAGCCCTCATACTTTTCAACAGCAATGAGACTTCACTGATTTTATCCTTGCGTGATGTTCCGTTTCAAGGGAACTAACAGACTATTGAACCAAAACAAAAGTTATATAGAAATTATTGCCAAGTTAACAGAGTTACACTGATTGTTTGTGGGCTTGATTATTTTTGCCATTGTCTAAGATGAATTGAACTATTGCTGTCAAATGATTAATCACGATTAATCGCATCCAAAATAAAAGCTTTTGTTTACATAGTATGTGTATGTACTGTGTATATTAATTAAGTATATATAAATACACACACACATGCATGAATATATTTAAGAAAAATATGTTACATTTATATATTAATAATATATTTATATACAATAAGATTTTTTTGAATATAAATATATTCATGTAAATATTTTCAAAATATATGCTATATGTGTGTGTATTTATATATACATAAATATACACAGTACACACACATATAGCCTATTATGTAAAAAAAAAAAAATAATTAAAAATAATTTGGATGCGCTTAATCACGATTAATCTTTTGACAGCACTAAATTGAACATCACATTTAAAGTGACAGCCAGTTTTACACACCTATCAAGCAGAATAATGCCTGCTGGGGGCAAGTTAAAGTGAACATGACAAGCCATAAAATGACTGAGAATCAGACCAAATGCTGCCCACTGTCACACAGGTCCACATCGCTCAGAGGACGCTCAGGAGAAATAATGCTTCAGTATATCAGGAGCATTTTCTACCTCCGTAAAACTACATAAAGTCACAAATGAGAAGACGGTTTCTGCCATATAATAAGCAATAAAGGCTATAAAATGAATTTGGAGAGCAAGCACTGGTGAGATCACTTAAGAGTAGAAATGTGAGATACTGGAGTCTTTAGATTAGGAAATCAGTCGGAGAAGTGTCAATACTATCAAAAAGAAGCCACTGAGATACAGATGCCATTTGTGGTTTTTCTTTCATGTGGGGGGGTGGGGGGGTGGGTCGTGAGAGGTCGTCAATCATCAAGTGACTCGCCGAGAAACACCATCAATTACAGGAAATTAAAAGCGCTCATTTCATTAGTCTTGCAAACAACATTTAGACGCCCAGCGTGTGCTCCACGTTACAAATGGGGTTTATAACTGAGCATTCCAGCGCGTGGAATTCCACGGCTTCACCCCTCGCGCATTCCTGTGCCGCGCGTCTCACGAGCGCGTACTGTGATCACTTTACAACCCTCGCTAGCTGTTTGTGAGTCCAGCAGGCGAGAAAGAATGAAAGTAACCCCCAAAAACAAAAACAAACAGTCGCGTGGCGTGACTAAAACAACAAAGTAACAAAAAACTTCTGTCACAGTTAAGGACTAAAGAAATCTCTAAACTACCACACAGACATTATTATAAGTTTCGCAGGCTTACTGAGCTAAATATTTGTTAATCGCTCTTTTTTTCTTACACGTTCTCCAGTTCAAGAGGTTTTTCACAATCAGTAACATGCTCATTTTAAACCAGACATTAAAGCGCGCGTGTGAACCCCAAACAGTTTCTGGTCAACCAAACCAAGGCCCGTGAATTCAAAACCACTGCAGCAAAGTGATGAACATCTGGAAGTCATGAAGAACTCTCCCCACCCTCTCCCCAGAGTCACAGCAGTCATGGGGCTTTTATTTGATGAAGAATTTACCCCAAACCGCCTTCAGCACTCATTTACCCATCATCTCCGTCGAGTCCATTTAAATGTATGATTTACAAAAGCAGTACATTACGATAAACACATAAAAGGTGCTTTTTGACCTGATTTGACTATAACAAAAAGGCGCGCGCCCGCAAATGAACCCAGATTTCATTCGTTTTTTAACTATATATATATATATATATATATATATATATATATATATATATATATATTATTATTATGAATTAAATATAAATCCACGCGCGTGTATCTGAACTCTCAGGATCACACTGTAAAGGCATTGTGCGCGCTTCCCATAATAGATGCTTTTCCATTTCCATATGCCTAATGTAGCCGTACTTCAACCAATAAAAGCGAGTATTTGTTTTTAAATAAATGCAACATTTAGTCTAGAAGCGAGTCATATAATATCAATAAGTCCGTTTTAAATGGTGAATCCCCATCGTAGTAGCCTACCGTTACATTGAAACTCGGAGCAGCACAAAGGCTGAAGCATCACAACCATGAAAGCAAACGGAAAAACACAGTGCACGGGTATACTGTATGTTTTTCCCCCGTTAAAATCACAAGGTAAAGCAGAAAGCATGTGTGTATTGTCACCTACCCCCTTCCAGTCCCCTCAGTCGATCAGGCCAGCGTCTCTCTGACAGAGACAAAAACACCGCAGCCAGACCACGAAGCGAACCCCTCCCTCTGCTCTTAAAGAGCCAACACATGCGTCCACTTTCCTTTAATCCCATTATCCTCATCAAATATTTGCTCTTCTTATTTTCATTTGAACAATCCTCGCAATATAGCGCAATTGGTTCAGTAACGCGAGTAACAACGCGCGTCCTCATAATTATTAAATACTACAGACGTTCGGGAAACATCGAAAATAATTCATTAGTATCAAATTCAGCTTTAATGCTGTCATATTGAATTACTGTATTGCGATTTTGTAATTTGATAACGCTGGTGACGTGCTGCTAGGGACATGACGTCATAATGGCCTTACGTTTTATGTGCCGTTCAGACCGATCTACGGTAATGACGAGGACATCCGTCGTCCATATGGACTGTAAAGCGCCATTAAGATAATATTCATTTGTTATTAGGTCGCAGAAGGACAGGCGCGTTTTTTTTTTTTTTTGTCTCCTTACATATCAATGTCACGTTGGCCATATGGAGGAGTTTTGAGAAGCAGACAATCAAGATGTGGGGAGATTAATAAGAGCTGCATGTGAAGAGAGTTCATAAACGGTTTTAAAGAAATATCTTCAACCATCTATTAGTACATTTAATATATTAATATTTTAAAAATACCTTAAAATATTATTTACAATATATTTACTATATAGAGAATGAATATTTTGTTAATATTTTATTCATAATATAAATAATACACATTTAATATTTACATTGACTAGGTTTGTCTGTATCAGTATTTTATTATATTGATATTTTTACTATATTTACTTTATAATGAACATTGTAAATATTTTTCATTTATTATTAATATAAATAATACACATTAATTTATTTACATTTAATAAGTGTCTATATCTATATATAACCACTTGAAGTTTAATATATTAATATTTAAAAAAATATTATTTACAATACAGAGAATGAATATACTGTAAATAATATTTTTATTTATTAAGAATAAATCAATACACATTTATTTACATTATGTGTGTGGGCATCTATACATAAACACTTAAATAAAGCTACTGTTAAACAAAATAGGAGAAATTTATTTTAATATAAAAGCAAAATTGGAAGAGAAAAAAGGACAAACATAAAAATAAATAAAAAAAATCATTTTGGTTATTAAAAATACAGTATTTAGACCAGCAATTTGCACAGTATAGTGTCGAGACAGGCAGTAGAGGTCATGCAAACATTATAATAGTGCAAGACGGATATAACAACAGTCCAACTATAGTAGGTAGGCAAAAGTATTGCTAGTTCAGGACATTATTTACATTCAACAACCAAAATGGCAACATCTAAGTCATTCTCCTTTTTCCAGTTTACTTACTAGTGCATAACGTGGATAGTACACATTACATTACTGTGCATTTACAATAACATGAACATTAAAACACCTTTGTGTCTGAAAGTAGGATTCGGTGCAGCAGTGGCAGTAAAAACTCAAAGCAGTCAGTGCAGAACGTTAGTATGCTCTCTTGTTAGTGCAGTGTGAAACTTTTCGACAGTTAATGACTATATTAATGCCTTATGCTTCCTCTGTTACCTAAAGGGACTCTGCTATATACATTCTACAGTTCAGAAACAAATCCAGTTTTTTTTTTTTTTTTTTTTTTGGCTCATCTACATCACTGCTTGAGCCAAAAGCAGAATGAGTTTTAAAAACAGTTTGCGCAAATGATGTGAAAGGTTAAGCATGTATTCTCTGAGTGAGTTAGTTTCTGGGCTCAGCCTGTCAGTGGGTAGTCTTCAAAAAGACATAGAGCTTTTACAAATGCTTTAATCCACAAGCAAGCAGATAAATCAAGCTGCACTACAAGTTTTTATGTGGCAACGCATTCACACACACACAAATGCCTTGAAGGACTGTGGCTCACATTGTTGCCCTCTTTCCCACACTCACACAAGCGCACGAGACAGCACAAACAAACAAACAAAAGGAGGAGATGCAAAGGAGCATCTGAATGCCCTGTGCTGGTTAGAACCTAAAATTACCTCTGATGTTGAGCAAGAAACTAGTTTTTCTCTATTGATGACTACTTTGACTGGTCATGCTGCTGTGCCCATGAAGATCATAATGACTCTGTTTACAGCAGATAACCTCTCAAAGTAAACAGACTGAAGCTCCTCCGAGAGAGAGAGAGAGAGAGAGAGAGAGGCTGGCTCGGGAGGGCTTGTGCCTCTGAGAGGAATGTGGAGTGTGTGTTTGGGGGGGGTTTGAATGATGGGGCGGGAGATCATGTCTGGCTTTACATCCACCCGCGCTCGGCTCCGCCACACCTCAGCACTCCACCCGCCGAAAACTGGATCGACTGAGAGAATTCCTGTAAAGATGAGCAAGAACAGATCCATGATTTGAATACATCACTTCTGGTGACTTTGGGTCATGGCTCTGAGGAAATCACCCCAGGAAATGTGGTTTGAATGAGGAAAAACATGTTTCTTAACAAAAATGCTTTTGTTTTATTTTCTTTTGCATTTATTTATTATACCATATTTTATTTTCTGTTATTTTAATTGCATTATTATTATTATTATTATTATAAATAATTACATGTATATGTATTTATTTTATTAGATACATCATTAATATTGATTGAATATACATATAGCTACATATTTTAATTAGTATTATTTAATATTTTTTATAATACTAGGTGAACAGACACATTTACAAAAATGCTTTCACTTTATTATTTGATAAATTATACACATTAGTGGTATTTATAAAATGTAGATGCAACTGTATTTGTGGCCCTGGACCACAAAACCAGTCTTAAGTGTCAGCTTTCCATTGACGTATAGTTTATTAAGATATGACAATATTTGAAAATCTGGAATCTGAGGGTGCAAAATATCAAAATATTGAGAAAAATCATCTTTAAAATTGTCCAAATGAAGTCCTTAGCAATGCATATTACTGATCAAAAATTTAGTTTTGATATATGTATGTAAGGAAATTTACAAAATATCTTCATGGAAGATTTATTTTACTTAATATTCTAATGATTTTTGGCATAAATGAAAATCAATAATTTTGACCCATACAATGTATTTTTGGCTATTGCTACAAATATACCCCAGTGACTTAAGACTGGTTTTGTGCTCCATGGTCACATATTAGAATTTTTTTTAACAAAGTGAACAGACACCTTTTTATTACATTTTATTTATTATACAATATATTATTTTCTATTATTTTATGCTATTATCATTATTAATAATACAAATAGTTAATATTTTAAATGAGAAATATTAAAGTTTATTATTCATGCATTTAATTTATTATACATTTTAATACTTATTTACTGAATGTAGACATTAGTGCACAGTCTCAGCCTCAAACATCATGTTTATAAACTGTCACATGCATGTTATACACAAAAAATGGAGACTGGCTGCTAACCAGGCTGCTATGACCTGTGTATGATCGATTTCAGATAAACCCCAGTTGAGGGGCTGGGTCTGTATGAGTGAGGAGTGTGTGATGTTACCTCTGTGTTGGTGTGGTTGGCAGAGGCAGTGGTCTATAGAGTTGAGGGATTTTCCGGTTGATAAGAGGAAACAAGGCTTCTCTCAGTTTAGTGTAGTTCCGCTCCAGCTCTCGATGGTATTCCTTCTGATCTGGACCGATCAGAGACTTGTTCTTCCTCAGAGCATCCTCACACCTGAGTCAAGAACATTGAAGTTAGTAGGTTCAATGCACAAGAGACCCAGAACTCTCAGTCCAAAAAAAAAAGGCTGTCCATTTTAATGAACTGCATTAAAGAAAAAGCTTTTTAACTTGATTGAATTGCAATTTTTTTTTTACAAATTCAGTATGATTCAATAATATATAATAATAATAATTCAATAAAGTTGATATACTGAACTGAAAAAACAGGTTAAGCAATACTTAATAAAAATATTCAGAAAACGAAAAATTGTAAAACTGCTGCCTTACTTAAAATTATTTATTTAGTTATTTTTAAGTATCGTACTCTACTTTAAATCACTTTTGTTGGTCAGTAGTTTTAAATGCTAAAAATTGATGCTGTTGCATTGGCAGGATTTTTAATCAATGCGCTGATAAACAAATTAAAAGTAATCGCTACCTAAACGTTTCCAACTCAAAAAGGGAGCATGCTTGTGTGCAAGAATGTTTGCATAAAAGTCACTCCACCTTTTAGAGAAATCTTTGAAGCAGAGGCGCAGTTTATTGTGATGCCGGAAGAGTTTGGGGTCCTCAGGGATTTCAGACAGGAAGACCTGAGCCACCTCCAGCGGACCCTTTGTGACAACATGCACAGGTTCACATCCATTAACAAACCAACATACTGGAAAAAAACAACTATTTCATCTAAATGTTACCTGATTAACAGTGGTGCCAACACAACCCTGAAGCACCATCTGGAGCATCTTTGGGTCAGCAGGGTCCTGATGGGTCGCGAAGGCCAGCTCTTGTGTTTTCTTCTGCATATCCTCAATCGCCACCTCCATCGGCATCAGAACGATCTGTAGGGAGGAGGAAAAATATTTAGAAAATCTGTTTTGAAGCAATTTTCCGAACCTCCAAATCGAAAGTGTTTCACACCTCCTCTTTGTGGATGACGTTGATGCGGGTCTTGATGTAGGGGAAGGCGTGGGAGGTGGTGAGGATTGTCTTGCGTTTGTACTGCTCGTGCAGGTCGCCGTGGGCCCGACCATCCAGCGTGAACGGTGTACAGTACATGAACGTGCGCAGGTTATAGTTCTTGTCAAAGTATGTGATGCGCTCCTTCAGCTCATAAGTATCGAAGAAGGGCTCCACGTATGTGATCTGTAGGTACGCCTGGGTAACAAAAACATACACAGCACTGTTCAACATGGAGAACATATGTACAAAACTGCAGTTATATTGGTCAAAAAGAGATTCAGACCTAAATATTCTAAAAACGAATCAGTGTTGTTATTCTTAACTATTAAAAATCTTTTTTAATTTGAAATAAAGCTGAAATAAAATGTAAATATTAGATGGAAAATAACCCTAAAAAACATAAAAACTTGATAAGTAACCAAACTAAATAAAGTACTAAAATGACAAACTATAACTGAAAAAGAAATAAAGCTAAATATAAATATAAATATTAAAAAAAAAATGACTAAATCACATAAAATGACAAACTTAGTTTGAAAACTGAAAAAATTAAAATAAAAGCCAATTTAAATGGTTATAAATGCTAAAATGGTATATACATAACATGAAATGAATGTAGATGTGTTTTTGTTTGATAAAAAAGCCTTCAGTCTTGCACTTGTGGTAATATCTGACCTTATTGGGGTCCAGTTTGTTTTTGTCAACAGGGTTGGAGTCCTTGATGATCACCACCACGTCGTCACCGAATCGCTCAGAGTAAAATTCCTATAAAAGAAATGAGCATAAACCTTACAAATGATCATACTAAAAGCATCATTTGAGATGCACAGAAACAACAGGTAAACCATTTTTCAGACCACGGTCCCAAGATTTGTATCCCCTGAACTATGAATAATTTCTTATAGATTAATATAAATTGTAAAAAGTGTTTTTCCTTAGTCCTTTAAAATGTAGGACACTTTCAAACATATAATTATATATATATGTGGCTGCATATGTATAAACTAAACAAAATTAACAATTTTAGAAATAAAATAAAACAGATAAAATAAAAATAAAGTGTGAAAATGTTTGTAATTGTAATATTTATAATTATAACTATTTAAAAAAAAACTTAAATGTAAAATTTAATTACTACTACTAATATTATTAAACAATTACTTCTCAATAATATTATTAATAATAATAGTTGTTGTTACTATTATTCAAATAAAAATATTGTTATTGTGATATTAGCACTTCAAACCAGAAACGTACCTCCAGTCTATGTGAGATCTCGGCTAGTTTGGTGATGGAAGGCTCTTTATAGACAAACTCCTGCTCATCCAGATCGCCAAAGCGGCATCCATAGAGGCCCACACGGAAGTAAGTGCCAAACATCCTCTATGGCCTGAACATTTAGGACAGGAACAATTGAGATGCATGTAAGAAGAGAGAAGAGCATGGCATGTCACATAAAGCCTAAATAACATCATTTTTTCTGTTTCAGCCACAACATGCCTCAGGGCACAACACTGATGGCATGGAGGATGGGTTTATGGATCCGAATGCGTGCACATGTGCCCTAGGACAACACTGACTCGTGCCATTCTTGTGAAATGGCCTTACATAAATGTGTCAGAGACGGTGAACCTTACAGAGGGATGGAACAGCTTGAATTTTGTGTTTGGTAACCAAGTTCATGTTCACTCACCAGGAAAACATCCAGACCACACACGGGGAGACCGATGGAGAAATAAAAAGAGACAAAGACCAGAGACAGTTAGTTTCTGTGTGTGAGAAAATTCCATCTTACATAAACTGCAACATATGGTACTGATAAATACAGAAGCACAGTGTGATCGATCAGCCATACCTCCCATCCTGAGCTCTGTGTGCGGACACAGCAGGAGACACATCATCACCGACGAGACAGAGAAAAGACATCAGTCAAACATCTAAACCACACACATTAGCTTTACACCACAGCTCAGCAATTAATGTCTGTGGTCAAATCATTTAAAATTCTCTTTATATAGCTACTAGAGCTGTGAAATACTAGTTTGCTAGTTTGGTACAATAACTTATTATTAACTTAATACAATTAAAATACCAACATACCATAAATTCATCTAAATTCACTCTTTGACAGCAGGGGGTGCTTTTGTAAAAGCAGAAATATATCCGTTACCCCTGTATACAATGCAGCGCTGCATTTATAAATGCTTTATTAGACATCATACAGAGGTAAGATATTACGCTTTCATAAAAGCCTCCCCGAAATAAAACTCCTCAGATATGCACAAAGCACATGAACGGCCTATTTCAATGTCAGAAAGGTGACTTTCACTGAAGGGCAAAGATTTTGCAGGTATTATGAAATGATGAAAATGATGAAAATAAGGACTGCAGAATTCTCCCATGAGCTATTCATGTTTAAAGTAGTGCTTACATTTAGAAGCTGCTAAGATCAGGATATCCTGTATTTAACATGATTAATGGAGTGAAAAATGCATTTTTTTTTTTGCAGAAACGTATTCACTTAATCAAAAAAAAAAAAAGTATTACTATTTTATTACTATTTACTACTGTGGTTATATAATGGACGAAGTATAGCAGGTTATTTTTTTACTATTACAAGAAATAACAAACTGCTATTTGTGTACAATGAATATTGCTAAAAATCGAATAATCATTTAACAAACTCCTTGAACAGTATAAGATTGTTTGGAATTTTTTGTAGACATGTTCAGCTCTTTAACAACCTTCCCGTGTCAACAAACCTGATTGTATACTTTGTTGAAGGCATCCTGCAGTTTGCCGTGGACAGAGGCCAGCTTCTTAAAGTCTCTGTTGGCCTCGTGAATGGGACAAAGGATTTTGTAGACTTCATTTATGGCCTCGTACATGGCAGCCTGGAGGAGAGACAGAATCTACAGTCAACCTTCAGTTAATAGTTAATAATCACATAAAAATGTGTGCCGCTGGCTTGGATACGAGTCTAATCCCTTTGATGCACTCAGTTTTCATGACTGTGGGGGGAGTGACGTGACGTGAGCTCTCACCATGTTGAACGAAGCAGCTGCTTGCTCCAGAAGTCCCACGAGCCCAGACTCACTGAAGTACTTCCCTGAACAGATGCCCTCCTCCTCTGGGGACAGAATATCATCAGACACCGCAGACTCCTCCAGCACATTGGACGAAATACTCTGTGAAACAATCCACAAATTGTATCATCAATTCTTGTACATTTTTAATCGAATGAGCAAAGTGTCCAGTGAGAATATGGTTTACATTTGCATTTTCAATAAATTCCTCTAAATATAAAAAATATTACTTACTTATTAAACTTTATTAAAATTAAAAATTTATTCAATTTTATATTACTTCATTAAAATGTTTTAAATTATTTAAAATGTATTAGTTATTAATAATTTTACATAACAATGTTCTCAAATAATTATGCTATTATTAGTGTAAAAAACTACTGTAACGCTATATAAATTAAATTTTTATTGAGTAAAATGACAAAATACTTAATTTCAAATTTTTCCAGACCTGATGGAAAAAAAAGAATGGGAATGTTGATATGAAACAACCACTGTGTATATACTATTTTTTTAGCAATATTTATATAATATTATGGTATTTCTTATTATTTTAAATGTTATTTTTACTGTTATATTTTGAGTTTTAGTAATTTTGTTATGTGCTTTTTCAATTAAATTTTTTAAAATATTCCTATACAGTTTTAATTAATTTAAAATTAGTTTTTCAAATTAAACTTATAAAACCAGGAAGTGTCCTCATAAACCATGTTTAATGTTTACACTGTAATACCCATGGCCATTATACACATTTGTGTCCTCATAAACCATATATTCAAACTCACACATACACACACATACAGAATTTACCTGGAATGACACACAGCCGATAGGGAGGTAGCGGCAATCTTCAAGCATGCTGAGGTACTCTGCCACCAGGGCGGCGCTATGCACCAGGCAGTGTGCTGCCTCCGCGTGGTTCCCTCTCTCTGAGTGCTTCCCTGCCATGTTCTGCAGCCACGTGAGTCTCAGATCAGGAGAGTTCTGATAGCCCTTAGCAATCCTACACACAGAGAAGAGCCATTTGTACATGTAGCACACGAGCCACATTAAATGTCCTTTCCTTTTTATGATGACAAAGCACTGACCTGTACATGAGGTCTATAAGCATCTCTGGGTCCTGCTGGTGCTCCTTCATCTTCACAGTGTCAGTGAGAATCATGTGGAGATTGAAGACGAGATCCTGTACCTACGGAGATGACAGAAGAAAAGTGCCTGAGTATTATAGTTTTTCTTTCTATTTTGAGTTAGATTTTATTTTTATATTTTCTGTTTTCACTGTGTTTTAAGCATTTGTTGTGTATAAATGAGAAATGCTCATTATTTATATATTTCAGCTTATTTTATTTCAATAACAATGTTTAATGGTTTTAGTTGTTGATAATAACCCTGAAGTGACTCTACTTTAGCATAATCATCAGCAGATATAAAGTGTTCCATTATAAAGAATCTATCTCTTTATTGATCCCTAAAGAGCACAGTGGTGGTGGTGGGTTTTGGGTTTTCATCCGCTGTGGGATTTGAACCAACAACCTTTTAGCTACCAGCTCAGATCCAAGTGTTTGATACCTGCTCAGGGAAGGGGGAATCTCTGAGCTCCAGGTCATCCTCTGCATATGTGAGAATCGTTTTTAAAGAGCGTCGCAGATGCTCTTCATTGAACTTCATCGAGGTTCCCACGAGTGAAGACAGAGACATGGTGACCTGCATTTTCACACGGGCGAAATTCTACAGAACAGCAGAAAAGACATAGGATTTAGTTGATCAGATTTCTCCTCTGTATGTAGGGAAAGCTGAATCATGGATAGGAGTTTAACGTGACTTTGTGCCTTACGTTTCCGATTTCAAAGTTCTGTCTCATGAGGAGGTAGAGGGAGGAGCTGGCGTGGCTGCGTATGGAGCTGACACTGCTGCTGCAGTGACGCAGTAACCGCAAACACAGATCTGCACAGAGCTCAGTGTCCTCCTCAAACAACATCTCAGGGAACTACAGAAACACACATGCAAAGCTTAGTTTCTTCTACAACAAGGAAAGGTCTTGAAGTTTCAAGCTTGTTTTATTTAATGATAATGATCTTGAAAATCAAGTCAAATTCAAGTCTGTAAAATCTCAGTGTAACAATGTAAAGATGTTGTCTATATAGTTACTAGTGTGTTTTCATTAGTAATGGAGCGGGTTTCTTTAATGGGTTTCTTCAGTTCAAAAGTTTCAGTTCAGTAATATTCAAACATACATGTATACATGTTGTTACAAAAAAAATTATATTTCAAATAATACTGTTCTTTTGAACGATAATTTTTTTTATAAGAAATGTTTCTTGAGCAGCAAATAAGCATATAAGAATGATTTCTGAAGGATCATGTGACACTGAATGATGTTGAAAATTTAACTTTGCATCACAGGAATAAATGACATTTTAAAACATATTCAAATTGAAAAAAAAAAAATATTTTAAATTTTAATAATATTTAAAAAATCACTGTTTTTACTGTATTTTTCATCAAATAAATGCAGCCTTGGTAAGCAAAAGAGACTTCTTTCAAAAACATTTAAAAATCGTATCGATCCCAAACATTTGAACAGTACTGTACATTTAATACAAATTAATGATTTTAAATAAGATCTAAACGAACACTTATTTTACACATTTTACACAAAAGCCAAATGAAACTATTTTAGGCATGCATTGATATGAAAATTCTGGCTAAAAACAATACACTGAAAATTGTTTTCATCAAATTACCAATAACCAATAAATGGTTGATAAAATTATAGAATGATGCAAAGATATAATTCTATACTATCATGTCGGATTACCCAAATGCAGTATAGGTTTTGCAATAATGTTCAGTACTCAGAGTTAGGGATGAACAAGCAATGTTAACAACAGACACAAACCTTGTAGACCAAAGCTCTCTGAGTACTGAAGCAGTGCTGCAGGAAGAGGGCACTCTGGTTTCCTGCCATACTGTGGAGGAGGACTCTCAGGACACCAACCAACACACTCTCCTTCAGCTCTGACATCACCACCGTCTGATGCAAAAACGCACACAAACACATATGAACTATGTGAAAATGACGCATGTCATAACACATGATATTTGTAGTAAATGCATTCAAATGAGAGGGACAAAGTCTACTTTACTTTGACAATGACCTCCAGTGTGTCCAGGGCTATGAGAGCAGCTTCTGTCGCCAAGTTTCCATCCACTACCGACTCCTGCTCCACCTCCGCTTTGGTTCTGCACAGAGACAGTGATTACAGTAAGCTATTCATAGCACCCATGACACACACACACACACACTGTACATGTTCTGTGTGATTATGTGCTTCATTAAGTCAAACGGACAGCTACAGCAACATCAATTAGATGTCAGTGAACGTGAACAGCAACGAAAAGATATTCAGTAAGAGAAGAGGAAAAAAGACACACTTGTCCACTCTGTCTGCGTTCTGTCTCCAGTGAGTGACGTTTTTCCTCCAGCGGACGTTCTCCTGACCTCCGTAAGGACTGCGCTCTGAGGAACACACAGGAACAGAGGTGAATGACAAATTCAATGCTTTGACATTTACTTGCACACATACCAACAGAGCACCTGTTGTACCTCTGCAGCGACGGACCATCTCCTGTCTTGCTCCGATGGTGCCCAGTATGGCCTCCTCCAGACGGGCCTTCATGTCCTGAGACTTTTTAAAGGTCAGACTGTTTATCCTCTGCAGGGCTTTCTTCCCCTGAGAAGAGGCACAATGAACAGGATGAACAAAAAAATGTTTACATACAACACAAAAATGTATGTAAAAAAAATTCCTGAACGTGTCAGAGGAATAGGTGTAACATAAGGAGCGACTTCCAAAACTTCAGTTCCAAGTCATTTTTCTGAATTTTAAAGTGGCCATGTCATATTTTTAGCATTTTATTTCTCCTCTGTTCAGCCAAATATAGGTTTAAACTGGCACATGCACAACACAGCCTCTTTGTAAATAATTACTTTGTGGAAAATAATACAAAATTTTTTTTTGAAAGTTTATTGCAATGATCCCAAACTGTGAGAACATCAGAATCAGAATCAGAATCAGAAAGATTCAAACTGTGAGAACATGTTTTATATATTGTATTTTCAAGTTTTAAAACATTATTTATTTTAGTAAAAATATATTTTTTATAAAATGTAATGTAATGCTTGCAAATAAATATGGTATTATTAGTATAAATACTATCCAGCCCTGAAAAAAGTCTGAAAGATTTTCAATTTAAAATTCCCAGATTTTTAAAAAGTGTTTGTAAGGATATGCATATCCTTTGGGAGAATAAGCAAAGTGCAACATGATGTTTGATTGGCCTGCATTTTACTCTTACTGCTCCTTTGGTATTTAAGATAAAACAGGATCAATCCTACTATCCCTTCACTACTCTCTCACCGTTAGGGTTAGGATGGGCCATGTTTCTAAATATCAAAGAGTCATTACTTGAGAAGGGCATGTGGATGTACCTTGTATTCGAAACAGGAAAGACAGAGGTGAAGAAGATCAAGCAAGCGGTTGATTTGTGGCACAGACAGGTCTGAGATCCAGCGCTCCAACAGCCCTGCGTCTGCGTTCTTCAGCACCCACAGAAAACAAACCAGCAGCGTCCTGCTGCACTCTGCAGAGAGGGTGCTACACTGACGGCCCGCCTGACGAAGAAAAAAACAAAAACACATTTATACTACACAAATACACTCATAAAGACAAAACACATCAAAGCCGACCTGATTAGACATCACATCCAGCAGCCTGTTTGGGACAGACAATATACAGAGGATGTCCTTACACACCCATATGTATAATAAACACTCGGAGACACATGATCCTCATTTCCCCAGCCATACACAAGCCTTTAATATTCACTTATAACCAGGAAACCCTGTTGTACACCTTCAGAGCAGAGAGTACACCCCTCTAGTGGTGGAGAGCAGTACTGCTGCCAACAGAATGGACAGGAGTGAATCATAGACTGTGTAAAAACATGGACGTAGTGTCTTTGACGTCACCCGTAGGCTTCCGAAGAGCGTTTCTGAAGCTCAAAGTGGGCGGAGGCGGCCGTCGCCATCTTGGCAGCACGTCACTGCATGTCACTCCCGGATAATCGAAAATGGGCAAAAAGGCGGAAGCTGGTTGCTGAAGCCACGCCCACCTAGCGCGACAGCAGTGTCAGCAGCGGCAATCCACCTGTCACTCAAGTGGCCACACCCTTAATTATGCAGAACTTTAAGGCTTAATATAATTTAAACGGATGAGTTATAAAAAAAAATTCACCCCCTCACAGTTGTCATGAAGGGCAAAATTTGCTATATAGACCAAAATAATTTTTTTGAACCAGGCTGTAAACATTTCTGTTCAAATAAATGCAGCCATAAGAGACTTCTTTCAAAAACATTAACCTAAACGTACATTACAGTTCAAAAACTGAAAAATGCACATTTGTAACATGATTCATATTAGTAACATGAGTTATTAATCGTGGTCAGAGAGCAGGTACTCACCACTGAGGGCAGAGTGAAGTGGTTGGCTTTGGAATGGGGGAGTGGTGAGCCAGCTATCGCCATGGCAACAGACTGGCTGATGGTGCCGTTGTCTGGGTCGTTATCGTCGACGAGCACCGAGGCGTGACGTACGCGCTGTGGGGACGGGTCTGGAACATACAAAGGTGGAGAGATACAGATCTCGGCTGAAATGGGACTTTTGTTCCGTTTTTAATGACTCTGTGGAGCTCTGACCTTTGAAAGACTATTCAACTCATAAACAAAAGAGTTTATATAAATAACTGAAGAGATAAGCAGTCTGCTCTATTGTGGGCGCTCGGCTCACAGGGTCTCACTAACCGGTGAAGTCGTAAAGCTGGCCCAGCGTCTCCATGACGATGGGGATGAGTGGCAGGTAGAGCTGGGCGATGTGCGAGCGGACCTGGGGGTCTGTGTAGCGGGGGTCCGCGTCGTGACTGCACAGCAGAGAATGCAGCGCACTGATGGCCTTCTTGTGTAGGAAGAACACACTGAGAAAGAGGCGTGAGAAGTGATTTGAGGTGTTGAAATCTTATTTATAAAAGCAGTTCAAAGCCTTTTTCTGTGCTAATTTAAGGGTAAAATTTAAAACTAAATGGCTTCAAACATGGTTAAAAATGCTAATACTTCAAAACCATATCATTAATTTGTAAGACAAAGCTGAACAAATATTTCCTTCACAGAGAAATATTTGAAGGTTACATGCTATTGATTTAATTGAATACCATTAATATTAATATTAATATTTAACTTTTTAAACAAAGGAGTGTCAGCATAACAAAGGAGTGTCTCATCAGCATATTTCCTTTATGGCTGGAATACACTAAAACAGATTTTATTTGAACAGATTTGAAACACTAGACATCACACACTTGTCGAACAACTGAGCATCATACACAAAACGACTCGCATAGAACAATGTGTTCTAAAATCGTCTCAAAATATCCTCCGACTGGATGGAATCATAGTCTGAAGCTAAAAAAATAAAAATTGAGGTCTATGTTCATTATACACTATGTGATTTTCTGTGAAATCTGTCAACTGCTCAAAATCTGCAGATGACTGACTTTCGGCAAATAGCATTGACTCCAGATTGCAAATCGGGACCGAAAACATTGGGCAAAACTCATGTACAGTAATGTTTTTCAGCCTTTAACTATTGTATCGAAATTGGCATTGTGAATTATCAAATTTCACCAGTATTGGTACTGATTTCTAAAATTTGGGGAATTTTAACAAACAGATTTGTTTAATTGTGTGTATTATAAATCCATATTAGCCTATATTTATTGACCATAAGATGAAAGCAATCAGCTACTAACATAAGCTGAACATGTCTATATGTGTATCGCTAGCAAAACACTTGAGTGTGCGAGCGTAGGAACGTATCTCACCCTTCTCCGTCTGGCTCGAGGATGAGTGACAGTTCAGCCAACAGCAGACCAGAAAGAAAATGCTGCTGGCGGAACGGCACCGACAGTTCGAACATGCTGACCACACCCTGATCCTGAACATGACAGGAGAACGCTGAGCTCTACGAGAGAACACACAGAAAATGAGTGTCCAGCTTGATATAATGTGGTTGTATGGCAGACAGAAACATAAAAAGCTTGAGGAGTAAAGTAAATCTGCTTAAGTCTGCTTATTTATAATCAATATATTGTAATTAATAAATTGTACATTTTAGTTAAATTACTAACACTATTCTACAAAAGTTTGGGCTCAGTAAGATTTTCTGCATTCAGCATTAAAGGACATTTATAATGTTACAAAAGATTCCTATTGCACATAAATGCTGCTTCGGTGAACCTTCTCTTCATCAAAGAATCCTAAAAACATGTATCATGGTTTGCACAAAATATTAAACAGCACAACTATTTTTAACACTGATAATAAGATGTTTATTGAGCAGCAAATCAGCACATTAGAATGAATTTTGAAGAGTTGTTTGACACTAAAGAGAGAGTTAGAGTGAGTGTGTGTGTACCTGAGAGGTGGTGGAGGATGTGGAGGGTGAGGGGGACGCGGGGGGACTGAGGGTGGCGCAGGGCAGGTTCAGGGTGACGTAGTGCTCGTGACTGCAGACGATCCTTATGAAGTCCATCCTCAACGCTGTCAGAGAGTTTGGGTTCTGCGCTGTGTGGAGCTTATTAATCTGAAGACACAAATGCAACAAACTGTCATTTGTCACTAAAGGTTCTAGGGTGAATTCACAGTTGAGCCTCATCTGCATGTGTCTCCTTCACTAAACCACTTGCAACCCATGTAAACCAGCAGACAGCAGAAATTCATCATATGAAGACCAAATTCTGGAGAAGAGCTTCATTACCAATCATATATTCAGACTACGCTATAATCAAGCACACTGGAGCATTTTAAAATGTGTGCTTGTGTGTTTGTGCATGTACCTGTTTATAATATGACCGGACGAGGTTGAAAACAAAGCCTCTGTCCAAGAGAGACAGCAGGTCATTAAGGAAAAAGGCCAGGCTGCTGTTTAACCTCTCCACTAGCTCGACATCCTGAAACGCACACAGATATTGGTTCAGACAGAGATAAGCATGCTTCCTGTTGATTCATAACAACAGTTAACAGTAATAAAACACAGATGCGTAGCAAGAGAGCAAGCAAGGCAGGCAATTGCCTGGGGCCCTGCATTTTTAGGCGGCCCCAGACAGCTGACCATTTGAACAATCGGAAATTTCATTATTAATATAACATGGAGCAATACATCTGCATGCCCTCTAGGGGGCCCCCTCTCGCGTTACGCTGGATGTGCTTGCTGGCACAGCGCTTACTCATGCATTTGCCAATTTAAACATGAAGAGGACTTATATCCGTCTGGCAGCCAGAAGCAGAAAAAAAGAGATGGAAGAGATGGAAAAGAGGAAACCGGTAAATGATGGACATAAGGTTGACTTAAGGATAATTATATACCATAATCATTGGTCTGATTGCTTCTATTGTTCTCATTTATAAGTCGCTTTGGATAAAAGTGTCTGCTAAATGATTAAATGTAAATGTAAAAAATTTAAATATAATAAATAAATGTTATCAGTGTTAATTCCAGCTTATTTTCGTTTAATTATTTGCAAGATGAATTACTGTTAATAGTCCAATTACTAATAGGGTCACTGGGAAACAGGTTAGTTAGGGTTACACTTAGCAGCAGCATATTATGTAGTGTTTAGCAGGTATTAATATAAGCTGAAATAGAATAGGTACAGGAAAGCAATTTAATAACTCACCGGATATATATGAATCACACAAATTAACCATTTTGAATTCAAAATGGTGAATTTCACCGAAAGGTGACAAGTTTGCATGTTAGTCAGAATCCGCTCCGATCTGATTTTTGTTTTCGCAAGTTTACTTAGTTCTACACGCTCACATATCTTCCTATTATAACAAGACAAAAATAAAGCATACACGATGTAAATAAGATATTCATTGTGTAGTTAGTTATTGATTATATGAGGGGTTTTCGCGTGAGTAACCTCGGACAGATGCGCCATAAAGGAAGCGCCCTTTGCTCGGTGTCTCTTACATACTACATTCATAGTTTGAAGAAAAGTTTAACGGGAGCGTCCACGTATACTGTTACAGGAATGACAAATGCGAGTGTAAAAAATTATGTGAGTGAATCCACCAAATCTATCTGTTATTGATGGTGATAAGATAACTGTTGCAATGGACGTAACAAACTATCTGACAAGCCGATGTCAAAACAGCTTTAAGTGACGCAGAGTAAATTCAGAGTAACAAAACTACAGCAGCAACAAGTCTGTGTTGCCTTTAGCAGCTTCTCCAGGTAAAAATGATGTGTCATTTTTAGGCAATTTTCATTTTTTTATTTTTTAATTAAATCTAAAAAAATGGCAAAATATTTAATGAAATAAATAAATACCATAACATTAAAAAATAAAATAACTTCAAGTTAACTAGTTCAGTATTTAAATAATTTACCATACTAGGCTGTTGGTGTCAGGGCTTATTTATTTATTCACTTTTAAATGACATGAGACTTTGTGACTTCCTGCACTTGCTATACTTCATAGTCATTTTATAATAAATCCAAAAACAAGACATGAGAAAAACTAGGGAGTTGAAATGGCAACTGAGTTAACGAGTGATCCTCTGCTGCCATCTACTGGATATAATGGTAATTTCACGTAATTTTCATCATTGTTTTCATTTTCATTTTCAAGTCTTTGTTTTCCACCAGAAGGCAATGTTGTATGTTGTATAAATATATATATCTAGGTAAGGAAGATATTTTAATAAAATAATATTTTAGAAGGGCCACATCTATTAATTTTGCCTGGGCCCCCACTTCATCTTGGTACACCTCTGATAAAACCGAGTAGGAACTACCATAAAATCTCAAACATGCCCTTGTCTACATAAGGTCTGTGTTCCTCAAACAGTAAAAGGAGATCTGCTGCTCTTTTACCTTGTGATATCTGCTAGCTATGTCTGCACTGATGGCACACACTAAGGCAGCAATGTCATCCACAAAGCGGTCTGGGAAGCGCTGACGTCTGGGCATGTCCAGGCGTGAGGACAGGAACAGATGATGGGACATGCTCTTCACCTGTTATCACACACAGAAAAATAAGTGATACCATCTGAAGCTTTGGTTCTGCCTTATAAAAGTCACCAAACACTAGGTTTTTCAAAACCTACATGTCTAGAAGTCATCTAAACAATTCAGTCATAATTACTATATGTGAAACTATTAAAGGGACAGTTCACCCAAAAATAAAAATTCTACTTTTTTTTTTTTTTTTAAATGACATGACGGTAAGTAAATGACAGCATTTTTATTTTGGGTAAATTATCCCTTGCAAAGACAATTAAAAGACCATTTAAATTCTACAGAGCCCCGCACGTGACATGCAGGTGAAATCAGTAAATCATGTACACAACATGATAATTTGTTCCCTCAATATGAAAAAATGTGGCCACGATTTAGTAAAGTTCAGTTATTGATGTAAATGTAAAAGGTTGGAGGTCAACTGACCATGAGCTGGAAGAAGAACCAGGCCTGCTGCAGAGACGCCTCTCTCACGGTACTGGAGCTCACCACCCACTGGAGAGCCAACTCTTCATGAAGTAACTGAACGCAGAGAGCATTATTACAAAATATACATACACACACACACACACACAATGAAGGCAGATCACAATAATGCACTAGATAATAAATAAATATATGCACGTGCATGAACAAGATAAAGTGGCTCAATGAATGGGTGAGTACATAAATGAGTGAATGAAGAAACGAATGAACAGGAGAGTGCACGGGTGAATAAATAAATATGTGCACTACCTTCTTGGCGATCTGCCTGGAGGGAGGACAGAGAATGGAGGCAGTCTCGATGAAGGCAGACATGCGATTACAGGCACGCTCACTGGCCTGCAAACCAGTGAGTGAACACAGAACAATGGTGGTGATGGTTGGTGGTGATGATGATGACGACAATGAAGGTAATGATGAAAAATGGAAGAAAGAAAAGGAGGGAAGAGAATAAGACAAAACCTGCTAGATACACCAACCCCGATCCTTTTACAATCTCAAAATAATCAAACGTTATCCATGCTATGTTGTTGAAAATGTACAGTCAGCTGGTCATCAGTGTAAAATAAACCCTGACAGGGTGACTGAGGTCTGCATAATCCTTAAGAGGGTTATTTTGTGGTTAACTGACTTATTATATATCTATGCACCAAATAAATTAAATAATGTAAGGGAGGATCTAAGCATATTGATGGGACACTGTAGAATTTAACTGCATTGGGAGCAACATTGCATATGTAAACCTAGGTTTTATTGTTCCATCTCTGCAAGAGGCAACTGATGCTGTTGGTATTGTTGGTAACTAGTCTTCAACCAAGTTTTCCTCTGACTAACAGGCATGAGAAGTACAGCACACACATGAAAGAGAGATGAGTTGGTTGATGAAGAAGAGGAGGCACACAACACACACCTTCTACACAAATGATCACGCAACCTCAGGCATAAACACACATACATAAGAATAAAGCCAAATGGACAGCAGCAGAAGAGCTGGTAGAAGATTTTAGAGTATGATTACAGAAGTAATACCAGAGTGAAGACAATGAGAGCATATAGGATGGTATGGTGTAGGGCTGAAATACTGGGACTTAACACTTTAGCATGTAAAAGTTAAGAATGAGGGGAATTAGGGTGTAGGAGACAGTAAAATAAATTTGTGTAGAGTTGGGTAGAGACAATAAGAAGTCATGTTGGGTTAAAGGTTTGAGACACTGACAAGAAATGACAAGGTTAAGGTTTTGAGAGTTAATGTTAGGCTAATTAGTATCAAGTAATATTACTGTTAAGGGTTTGAAACAATAAAAAGCAATGTTATGGCTAAAAGTTTGAGACAGTAACAAGTAATGTTAGGGTTAAGTGTTTGAGACAATAACAAGTAATGATAGGGTTAAAGGTTTGAGACAATAACAAGTAATGATAGGTTTAAAGGTTTGAGACAATAACAAGTAATGATAGGTTTAAAGGTTTGAGACAATAACAAGTAATGATAGGTTTAAAGGTTAAAGGTTTGAGACAATAACAAGTAATGATAGGTTTAAAGGTTTGAGACAATAACAAGTAATGATAGGTTTAAAGGTTTGAGACAATAACAAGTAATGATAGGTTTAAAGGTTTGAGACAATAACAAGTAATGATAGGGTTAAAGGTTTGAGACAATAACAAGTAATGATAGGGTTAAAGGTTTGAGACAATAACAAGTAATGATAGGGTTAAAGGTTTGAGACAATAACAAGTAATGATAGGTTTAAAGGTTTGAGACAATAACAAGTAATGATAGGTTTAAAGGTTTGAGACAATAACAAGTAATGATAGGTTTAAAGGTTTGAGACAATAACAAGTAATGATAGGTTTAAAGGTTTGAGACAATAACAAGTAATGATAGGTTTAAAGGTTTGAGACAATAACAAGTAATGATAGGTTTAAAGGTTTGAGACAGTAATAAAAAAGCTTATGGTTAAAAGTTTGAGACAGTAACAAGTTATGTTATGGTTAAAGGTTTGAGACAGTAACTAACTATGTTTGCATAAAAAATTTGAGACAGTAAGAAGTAATGTTAAAGTTTTAAGATGGTGATAAAGAATGTTATGGTTAAAAGTTTGAGACAGTAATATGTAATTTAAACGTTAACGTGTTGAGACAGTATTAAGTAATGATACTGTTAAAAGTTTAAAATAGTAAAAGTAATGTAAGGGTTAAGAGTTTGAGACAGTAACATGCAATGTTAGGGTTAAATGAGACAGTGACAAGAAACTATAGGGTTAAAGGTTTGAGACAGTGATAATAAAGCTTATGGTTAAACGTTTGAGACAGTAACAAGTAATGTTAGGGTTAAAGGTTTGAGACAGTGATAATAAAGCTTATGGTAAACGTTTGAGACAGTAACAAGTAATGTTAGGGTTAAAGGTTTGAGATGGTAACAAGCTGTGTTGAGGCTAAGACAGTAACAGATCAAGTTAGGTTGTATGTTTTCAGATAGTAAAAGGTCATATTAGGGTTGTAGAGTTTGAGATGGTAACAAATAATGTTATGGCCAGGGGTTGATGTTGGGTAAAAGGGTCTGAGGCAGTTACAGGTTATATTACGGTGTGTGGTTGGAGGCAGTAGGGAGGGACATTAGGGTGTAGGGTTTGACTGGCACCTGCTTGAGCTCACAGCTGGAGTTGGGGTTCCGACGGAGCACAGCCCTTGAGCCCCCTGGAGCGTAAGCAGAGTTTACCCAGGAATGTGAGCGGTCTATCCCCTGCTTATCCACCGACGACATAAACACACACCACAGTGCAACACAGGGGAGTGCAGAACAGTCACATACATGTGCCACAGAGAGAGGACGAAGTGAAGGAACAAGAATTAATTTAGAGGAGGGTGGGGGGCAGGTCAGGGGCACAGTGAAGGAGGGGAGAGGGTAGGAACAGCAGTACCACAGCAAAAAATAAGCACAATTATTAGCAGAGCAATCACCAGCTGTCACAGAAAACCTCTCACAGTCAATCTCTGAGCCTGCAGCTCCAGCACACGACAGTAAGAGTAGAGCGGCAACTAACTATTTAACCATTTTGATTAATCAGTTAAGCTGTTATTTTCTCAATTAATTAAAAAAAAATGCATTTTTTTTCAGCATTTATTTTTTATAGAAATAGCTTTGTTTTGCAAATCGATGTCCCTGATTAGTTAATCCAATTTGTTTTGAAATATCTTTATTATTTTATTTTATTGATTAGTTTTCCCCCAGATTTTCAACAACAAAAGAGAAGACGGAAACTGACTGTTTAGAAGACAACAAAAATAACAGCAACTATCATTTAAAGTGCTTCTTTTAATACTCTGTTCCTTGCAGCTGCCTAGTCAAGTAGAAACAACACTGGCCAGAATTGTCACACTGCAGTAACTTGAACAACCAATCAGAAGCCAGAGGAAGAGCCACCCACCTTGCTGCCGATGATTCTCTGCACCTCCTCGTCCGGGGTGGCTGGTGTTGAAGCCAGGTCGGGGTTGGAGTTACTAATGCTCTTGGAGCGGGACAAGAGCAGGCTGGTGGGTCTTGCTGTCGCCCTAGAGAGCGTGGCATACTGGATGGGGAGATCATACGATGCAAGTCCCACTGAAGGAGGAAGTGGGATGCACTCAGTGTATGAACTTAAATAACCATTTTGCTCTTGAGGTCAAATGAGAGGGAGTATAAATGTGAGTGAAGCAATTAATACAATACATAAACACTGAGCCCCAGAGAAATGAATAAGCACAGTTTAAAGGTTAAACAATGTTTACAGTTTTAGCAATGGTTCAATAACTCAAAGGCACACGAAAGGGCATTTTTAAGACTTCAAAGTCAACCCAAAATGAACATTTTATTATCATTAAGTCACTTCCAAATTATTCCAAACCCTGATTATTTTAGTTCTTCCATGAAGCATGTTTTGCATTACGTATCTCCCAAATTTCACATGTTTGTGTGCTTTGTGAGCTGTATTTCTCACTCACCAGCAGGGGGAGATACAGGCTCTGTTGTGGGCAGGTGGAAGCAGTAGTGGATATAGGAGGACAGCAGATTGTTGCGGCCATGATGGTCCTGGTTTCCCTCCAGGTTCTTATGGATCTGGTTTACCAGCAGGGCCATGGCTTCAAAAGCAGCACGGCCAAGATTTACTGGATTTGGAGGAAAGAGAGGAAATGGATTACACAAGCAAACACCAAAAGATGTGTGCGTAACAAGTAATATCAGTGACCAGATCAAGTGTTGCTAACCAATCTGTCCTGCTATGACAGGAGGGTGTACGATTAGCAATATGAGCTTGCTCATAAGTTGATGCAGGAAGCGCACACAAGTGTCCAGCAGTGCCCCTTTCAGAGCCGCCATGCTGGCCTTCAGCTCCGCCTCCACGTTTGCCTCCGTGATTATAACATCCTTCAGCCGGTAAGGGAAAGAGTATTCTTCCAGAACATATACAAGTGTGAAGAACTTATCCAGGTGTGGATCCTGCACACATTAAGTGAGAAATGTATACGAATGAACTTTTATAAAAATGTGTTTAATTATTTTATTTTTTTTTAATTTCATTACCTGTGTGTGAACTGAGGAGGCTGCCTTCACCTCTACATTAAAGACTCCTTTGTGGTTGTCCACCCATTTCATCCCTGGTAGCTGTACCTGAAACACACACAGGCCACAACATATTCTCAGCGCATGTTCACATTCCCCCTCAGATTTTACAGACAAGTTAATGTTGCAATTCATCTCTAAATCATTACCTGTAACTTGGATAATTAGGTTGCCTGATTAAAACATTGTTTGCTTGAAATGACCCATTCACCCACTCTCAATCCATAGGGTTCCCACACATTTGTCCAAAAAATTACCATCTCTTCATCATGATTTTCCCAGTCATTCATGATTTTTTACTAAGGATTTTTAAACACCTTTTTGGAATTTAGCATAACTGAAATTTTAATAACTTTCTAACATTTGATAAATTATACAATTTCCAGGTGTTGCATTACCACTGGAGCCCTGAATTCAGTTGCACATTCTACAGATAATTAGCTTTTTTCACAAACACAACCACTAGGCATCACAAACATCCAGTTTAGGATAAATGTCTTACGTCAGGAGTGAGGACTGAGTAGCTGGGAGGAGGTTTGTCCACAGAGACAGGCAGACTGAAGGAGCCGGTGCGCAGGCGGCCGTGCTGCATGAGGGGGATCCACTGCAAAAAGCAACATGAACTATGATTAACCTGCACAGCCTACATGCAGTTCAAAAACATTAGCGTGCTATATATGACCTACAATCACAAGACGCTACAACTTCAAAAGTCTCATAAGGAGAATCAGGGGAGGGTGCTACTGAATCCCAGCAGGGAAAGAGATTGCGTGGGAGGTGACGTATGAGGATGCTCTAGGTGGCTCTGAGGGGGGACAGGGTCACATGGAGGTGAGTGTTTCATCAGGTAGCCTGGAGCGCTCCTCCAGTGCTGTCAGGAGAGGATAGAGAGGAAGAGGAGAAGAGAGGGGGGTCCTTCTCTCACCGTGTAGCCCACTGGCGTCTCTAAGGGGGTATTCTGCTTGGTCTGGCAGCTGATGTGATAGAAGGTGAAGAGCAGGTGGTGGTTGTCGGTGAGGTTGGCAGGAATCTTCATCTTTACCTCCTCGTAGAACTCTGGGGACCTGCAGAGATGGAGAGAGGAGATTGAAAAAGGCTGTAGTGGTTTTCAACTAGGGGCCGGGACCCACTAGGGAGCCTCAGCCAAGGGGGCTGCTGAATAAGTTCAAATGATTTAAAGGGATCCTATTATGCTCTTTTACAAAGTCTTGATTTTGTTTTGGGGGTGTACTAGAACAGGCTCTCATAAGAGGTTGTTCGAAAAACACATTATTTTTAACACATTTTACATTATTACAACACTTCTCTCCCCAGTCTGGCATGAATGGCTCGAATAGATCCTGTATCAAATGAAGGCCCGCCTGCTGAAATACGAGATGTGCTGTGATTGGTTAGCTGGGCCGGTGTTTGTTATGATTGGCTCCACTCAGCACCAGGTCGGGAAATGTCATGCCCCTTACCATAGCCACCTGTGAGCCTCAGTGTAAATACTGCATCAAAATCAAATAAATTTGAGCATGATTTAAACCCCGATGATTGTAACCACTCTAAGCTTGTCTGCCTTGGGAAAGCTAGCATGTCTCCGACATACTTTAGTGATAACACTCGTTGCCTTCTCTAGTTCAGCTCAACCAGGTCTCGTCCCATTCGTCAATATTTGTGATGTCACAAATCCCGGAAAATATGCGTTGTAGTCCAAACGAGTCATTTGAAGTGGACTTTGAGCTTTGTAACTTTGCAGATCTTTTTTATGCTCAAACAACATTACAAACTAACTAAAGCTGAAAAAGTATAAAGCATAATAAGACCCCTTTAAATTATTTTAGCTGTATTAAATAAAAGTTTAAATAAAATTGTAAAAAGTTTAAATTATTTAGCTTGTTTTAAATATATTAATAATAATATTATTATTACATAGTTGATAATAAAACAAAATAACTTCATTAAAATGCTAAAAGAAAAAAAAAAGTTTCTGAAACCTCTGGACTCACAAAATGAATTAAATAAATATTACAAATTACACACACACACACACTATTTTTACAAACAAAAGTTTAGAATAATTCAGATTTTTTCATGCTTTTGAATTAATTCTTTTATGCTCACCAATATTGCATTTATTTGAACAAAAATACATTAAAAACAGTACTAAAGTGAAATATTATTACCATTTAATTGCATTTCTATGAAGGCAAAGCTTCCTTCAGCAAACATTACTCCAGTCTTCAGTGACACATGATCCTTCAGAAATCATTTTATTGTCTTCCAATTGTCTTTAAAAGAAAACAGTTATAATTGTAATAATTTTTCCAATATTACTGTTTTTATTACTGTATTTATCAGCAGCCTTGGTGAGCATAACTTTCAAAAAAAAAATTATCCCTCTTTCTTTTTCTCTTTCTGTATCCTACAAAATAATATAAATATATACCTGTTAATATTATACTACATGTGGAGCCTTTGGATATTATTGTTTTGCACAGTGGAGGCCCTCTGAGTCAAAAAGAACTACTTCTGTATGGAAATGTAATGCAATTCTGGACATGTATAAAAAGAATAATAAATGTTGTTTTATGTAATGAATAGTGAATGAGACAAAGGTTTGTACTTGTTATGGTAGATCACTTGGGTGTACGCCTCCTTGTAAAACTCAGCACAGCTTGACTTTCCAAAGATGACCTGTTCAGTGGGGTGGAAATCACATTGCACTGGTGAATAACAGCTTTACGGCTCCACTAGATGTCACTGGGGAGTTACATTTCAGCCATGACGTTGCCCTCGCTAATCATAACACTGTGGATGGATTTTTAATTATCAGAAAATTAATTTAGCCTCTAATGTACCTGCACTGCATATGGCCTCACTTGAGCCTTAAATAAATTACAGATGTTTCAAAGTGAGCAACTGGTGTTCGAATGGTGCATTAACACTATTAGGGAGTTTCTAAAATCTGTGATTCGATTAACAAAATGTAAAAGGTTCTGCGAGTTCACTGAAATCTTCCAAATTTCCCAGAGCGCTTCTTAATAGATCTGAAGACTGAGTTTGGTTCGAGTGACTAATGTGACCTGTGTGTTTAACTGAAGCTAAAACACTGTGACATGTGTTTTAGGGAGGCGTTGTCATACTCTTGGCACAGATCTGGAGAGCTTAATGGTGCACAATTGAGTTTATCTAAGAGATGAGATCATCGTATCAGATTACTTACATAATCCCAAAAGTTTTTTGTCCTTTCAAAAGAATACGCTTTGACAGTGTGACTAGAGCTGGGTGTGGGTGTGATCGGTGACTCACAGGCATGGCCTGGCTGGGATCCTCTCCTGCCATGAACTGCACCTTCACTGCAATGTTCCTCACCGAACCCTGCCGGCTACTGAAGTTGACACTCTGAGGGTAAACGTACAACAGGTTCCTGAGGGGGACAGAGAAGGAAATAGATAGAATAAATGAACCCTTTTCTATCAGATCAGCAATGGTTTAAGAGCAGCCTGTAGATGATGTAAACTGTCAAGTCCAGAGCTATTATGTGCTCTACCATTCAAAGTTTCCAAAGACTATGATACTCATACTCTTATATAACTACTTCTATTCTTCTATTTTCAGTCCACTTATCTTGATTTCCTGGTTATATACAGGCTGCTTCCTTCTGTCAACACAGCAGTGCACAATGTGGTGCTCTCTCAAGCATGGCCTTCATTTCTAAGGACAATAGACTGAGTCTACTGAGTCATTATAATTAGTTACTCAAGAAAGGTGCTTCCGTGTGGCCATTTCCGAAACCAAATTTGGACTTCAGCAATGCAAGTGTGCTCAAGTTAGCAAATGAAAAAAGTCACTGCATTGCAACTTCCACACTTCCTTTGGCAGAATAACCATTTTCAACTATACTGAGATGAGAAAGGTTTCTTAAGCAACAAATAATCACACCAGAATGATTTCTTTAGGATTAGGTAATGTTTTCTTAGTAAAAGGACTAATGTAGACAGACAGGCTTTGTCATTTGAATTTTAGACATTCAAACAGCAATGATTCTCTACAACAATAATGTCTGTGATGTGATTGTCATTATTAATCAATTAAATTCTACCTGGGGGAAAAGATTCATCAATTATTTTCAAAATGACTTAGTGATTTCATACTTTTTAACAACAGTGCAAATGGTAGGTTTAGAGTTACCTGTAAATGGTTAAATTCCTAATGTAAACGGTCAAGTTTACAACTACTACTATAACAGTTTAGTTTCTAACTAATGTAACTAATGTAATATAAACAGTTAATTTTAAATTCCCAACTTCAATGGTCAAGTTTACAACTACTAATATAAACAGATATGTTTTAACTCCTTATGTAAACTGTCATGTTTTCAACTACTTGTGTAAAAGGACAAGTTTACAATGACTAATATCATAGTTTAATAAGCTTTTAATTCCTGATGCAAACTGTCAAGTTTAAAACAACTAACATAAACGGTTAATTTCCAACTCCTAATGTAAACTGCCAAGTTTACAAAAATGAATAAAATAGTTGTAAATCACGTTTACAACTATTTGTGTAAACACATATTGGTAAATATACTCCACCATTGTTTGTTCGCGCTTGCCTTTAAAATCGACACGTTCTGCGCATGTCTACATACCTAACACGTACTACGCATGCGCATGATCTCACTGTTTTCAAAGATACTTTAGACTGTATAAAAACAGGTGTTTACACGGAAAAGATAATGGTGCCGTTTTCAAAATCTTGCACTTTAAAACCCGTTTTCAAAAATATGCATTTTCAGTACCCAAAAACGCTGGTGTCGTGTAAACTAACAGTCAGAATGCATAAAAACTTTCTCGCTTTTGGCTGAAAATGTTGTCGTGTAAATGGCCCCTTAGTCAGATGCATTTACATTGTGACTGTGCCTCAGATTCAATCAACAGAAACTGTCTGTAAAGGTGTGAACCAAATGGTCCATACAGTTAGAATAACAAAGGAATAGCTTTACTCAGAATCTTCTTGTAGATTGCAGGATCTCCAGCGGGAGGTCCTAACAGTATCTATTGTTTGTATCCCTTTTGTCTTCAGGTATAAAAAAAAATTTTGGGAGAAACTGAGATTCTTACAAGGGTTAAGATTCTTGAAGGCCGGCAAGCTAACATTGCTGCTGAAGAATTATGCTACACTACTACCTTCAATAAATTCTTCTCCCCACAAGAACTCTGGTGAAGTTTACTTATTTTATGTTTTAGAGAATATCGAATACATTGGCGAGCCGCCCCAACCACTGCTCCGTCAAATACAGCAAAATCTAACAGTTTCAACTCCTAACATAAACTGTCATGTTTACAACTACTTGTGTAAATTGACAAGTATACAACTACTAATATAAACAGTTAAAAAAATCAATTCCTAATGTAAACTACCAAGTTTACAAAAACTAACATAAACGGTTCAGTTTGAACTCCTAATGTAAGCTTTCAAGTTTACAACTATTTGTGCAAATAGACACGTTTATAACTACTAATACAACTCATTAAGCTTCAATTTCTAATGTGACCTGTCAAGTCTAAAACTACTTATGTAAACAAGTCCAGACAGAAATAGAGAGAAAGGATCAATGCTTCCATCTGCCACAATCATGTCTTGAATTATTTTCATTGGGGGCTTTTCTCAGCAAACATTACATATGAGATTAATATCATGTCATTAATTCTATTAACATTTTTGATGACTCTATTGTAAACAAAAGGAGCGCCGTGACACACGTCTTTCATCTGCATGTTTGAGGAACAGTGATATAAATAGACATGAAAGGCATTGCAAATTCCTTGACTTTACCCCAAATCAAACACTGAACAGGCGGCAGCAGCATGGTCTCTATCTCTCAGACCTCCTGTGACACTAAATATGATCTTGACATAACTAACGAGTACCTTTGAGGTTAAAGGAGAAGAGTGCAATGGCAGACAGACTGCTAAGCACGTCCCTGGTTCAATACCACTAAACATCTGTCTGTCCAACATAAGTCAAGGTCTCTCTCTCTCACACAGCTATAAGCATATCTCTGATAGGCCCATGTCTCTGATTTCCCAATGTCCAACACACACTGTCACTGCTTATAAAAGCAGCAGTATGTTGCAAAGCATGCACATTTCTCGCACCTGCTGCAGTCACAGCTTGTTTTTTAAGAAGAGGACAGGATGCAGGCAGCTTTATGTGTGCTGTTTGCGGCTCTGTGTGCGAACAGGGTCTCCTCATCTCCGCTGAAGTCTGTCCATGCCGGGGAAAAGCTGGCCTCAATGGATGACATGAACATACTGATGTATGGCGTGCTGCAGTTCACCGAATCCCTGCACCATATGCACCAGACCACAGAGGCCAGGCTGGCCCGCGTCATGAAAGCCATGAGCCAAACTGAGAGTAAGATGAACAGACTGGGGCACGACACGGAGGAGGCTGCTAAAAACGAGCGACTGATTAAAGAGAAACTCCAGCTCATTCAGGTAAAGCCTATATGTTACTTGACCAATGACACACCATCCCAATGAACAGAAATGGTAGTTCACCTTGGCATCAGTTCTAAAATCTACCAACAACATTATAATTACTATGCATATTGTGCCACTTTTCACTTAAGTTATCTTCAAGGCAAAGATAGGCAAAAATGGCTAATTATATACACATATATTTAATAATAAGTGGTCAAATGACAACTTTCCCCACACAAGGGATATGTGGTATAAAGAGGTAATATGGCTTAGAGTTATCCAAGAACAATACATCTTTAAAAAAAAAAAAAAAAAAAAAAAAAAAATATATATATATATATTATATATATATATATATATATAATACACATATATATATATATATATATATATATATATATATATACACTCTATATATATATATATATATATATCTATATATATATATATATAATATATATATATATATATATATATATATATACACATATACACATATATATATATATATATGTATATATATATACACACATATATATATATTATATATATATACACACATATATATATATGTATATATATGATACACACATATATATATAGATATATATATATATATATATATATATAGATATATATATATATATATATATATATATATATATATATACACACACACATATATATATATATATATATATATATATATATATACACACACACATATATCATACATACGAACATAGACACACACTGTACATATACATATATATATAAAAAAACCCACTTACTAATGAACAATCCCTTTCCAAGGATCTTACTTTGGTAGATAATTTACATTTTTTTTTTTTTTTGAATGTTGTAAAAATATTTGTATTTGGTATTTATTTAATTTATTAGAGACATCCATATCAGTAATGGTATCAGGTATACTGGCCTTGATTCATAGCAAAAAAAAAAAAAAAAAAAGATGCCACTGAACAAATATAAACTATTTAAAATACTTTCTTTATGTTGTGTCCACATTAATCAGGAGATTCAATGTGAAAATATATGTATATATTTAATATATAATGTAAATATTACAATATATTTTTACTTAACTCTCTCTCTCTCTATCTACATATAGAGAAAATTGAGTAAATATTGCATAAGATTTAAATCATTAATACAATGTACATTTGATTTTTAATTTTATTGTTTCATTATATTCATTCACTAGTATATTATAATTCTATAGTAATTCCTATGTCTCAGTTAGTGTACTGGGATCTGTGGGTCCAGAAGGAGTTGGATCAGTGTGCTCAACAGCTGGTGTGTTTGCAGGATCAGATGAAAGCACTGAAGATTCAAATCCATGAGAACAGAGAAACAGTCACCAGGGTGGAGCTGGAAGAGACACAGCTGAAGAAAAAACTAACCAGCCTGGAGGAAAACCTAAACAGCTCTGTCCCAGACACAATCAAGGTAGCGAAGCTCCAGAACTGCCTTTCACCGAACACACCGACAGTTTTATCTGGAAATAACCGATTTTCTCCTTCTGACAGGGCACACCACTTAAAAACATCTCTAGCCTGAAGGAGCTGATGAAGTGGACACAAGAACAGAAACTGAAATTGGAGAATCAAAACCAGCAGCTGGCTGATTTACAGAAACAGGTAAGCCTTACTGTAGACTTACTAATAAACATGTGATCGCCTGTAACACCAACAGTTCATGTCAGTACTTGGTTCTCATTTCAGAATATGGTGTAACCATTTAAATCACCTACAAGGAGGAAGCGCAATCAACACTCATCAACACTCCATTCACAGCACTGCAAATGGATCTCACTTACTACATGATCTCTTTGCCATGCATTTTATACTCACATTGGGCTTCAATTATGAAACATAAGGACAGTGAATTTCTGTGTAAAACATTTGAACCTGTGAATTGCTGCATGAAATCCCTGTTACAAATATTTAGCTGCTTTTTTTGTAGTGAATCATGTATATAATAGCATAATTATAATAATATATGTATGCAACTAATAACTTAATACTTTTTAACTTATAACTGAAGGAAAAAGTGATGTGTCTCCTCTTTCTGTTTTAAAACATTTTTTTTTTTTTAAGTTTTATTTACTTTCTACATAAATGTTACTGGTCTTTCTATGTACGATAAATAAGTACATAGTTTTAAATAAATGAAATTTCTTTTCATAAGTGTTTATAACCTTCTCCATAGAAGAAACAATGATGACGTGACCATGGTTGTATAGGTGGGCAAATATGAAACTAATCAATAATTTTTGCTAAATGATTTATACCATCTAACACAAAAGCAAATGTTTTCCATACAAGTAAATTGGATGTTGATTTGACACTTCAAGAGATTGAGGTCAGCAAGATTTTTTTTTTTTTTGAATGTTACAATTAGTGGTCGACCGATATTGTTTTTTTAATAGCCGATGCCGATATCTTGGTAAGCAGGGTGGCCAATGGCCGATATAATTTTATTTAATGTCACTGAAAAAAATTATACTAAATTTTAGTATAGGTAAGGTAAGTGGTTGCAAACAATTTATTTTAGCTACATTTAATAATAAGAATTTTTTGTAAGTTAGTCAACTAAACTTGTTCAATGAATCATTTGTATTCATTGTATTTAAAAATTTTTAAATAATTTGAAATGGGTAAAAAAAAAAAAGTGTAAAATAAACATGCTTATACTTTAAGTGACAAAGTATTTTTCACAAATAAACAAATATTTAATAAAAATATAAATAAAAAGGATGTAAACACTGTAACCAAGAGGGCACTCAGTATTCTGGGAAGTTTGTGTGCATTGGGAATCACTTTTTTTTTTTTCAAATAAAGCCAGGGTAACACTCATTTTGCATACAACACACAGTGAAAATGACATGAATATGACATTGGGCAAAAGCATGAAGCGCAGCATAATTTGAAATCACGAGCTTAAAGTTTGTCGATCGCACATGTCATTGAAGCTGAACTCTCCTCCTGTCAGCATTCAATTCACACGGACCGACGGTCACACAGAGAACACGCAATCGTGCAGGACACACATCCACACTTCATAAGATCTCACAGCTGGATTCGACTAAGTTTGTAAGGTTTTTGAAATTAGATTGCCAAACAAAAAAAACTTATCGGCCGATGCCGATATTTGCAAAAAGTCAATTATCGGCTGATATATCGGCCTTGTCGATATATCGGTCGACCACTAGTTACAATGTTTTCCATTGTAATATATTTTTAATGTAATTTATTTCTTTGATGTTAACTGAAGACGACCAATGAATAACAGCTTAAATTTTTGTCTTTTCTTCACACAAGACAATCCTATGACAATCCTTTAGATGTATTAGCATCTCTTAGTCATGAATGTGTGTGGGCTGACCTGTAGGTAGTGTGTGGGGTGTAGACGTAGCGAGCGGGAAACTCCAGCACCTCTTTTGTGGGGCGCACACGTGGGTCAGGGTAAGGCTTCACATGAAGCAGCTCTGGAGACAGACAGTAGTGAGGGGCCTCTGGAGCCGGGGAGATGTCTATCTTCAACTGAGCTAGACAGAAAGAGACCGACAGACTGTGAGAAAAAGTTTAAATAATTGAACCGATGTGGTAAAAATAAGTGCGGACAGATACCAGTCACAGGTCTGAGTCGACGCAGGACAGATGACGGCCTCCTCATGTCTGCAAGGAACTTATATAAGTCTTCATCACTCAGTCTGTCCCCCTCCTGCAGCAGTACAGAAACTCTCAGAACTCATTCAGTGGCTAAATAATATATCGTGCTAATACACTACTGTCAGAAATGTGCATGAATAGAGAACTGACCTGTTTGAAGAAATTGGTGACAGTGAGAGTCGCTGGACGGAAGTTAGTGAAGTTGCACATGTCCTCTCCAACACTCATCCTCTCAAATCCTTTCTTCTTCCTCTCATTCCACGTCCCCTTACGCTCTGTAGGGAATGAGAAAATGCTGTTTAGTGTCATGCAACTAGGGCTGGATGACATATAGATTATTTATATTCAACATTACTTTGTTAGCTATACAAAATTAACCAACATTGTGAATATAGGATCCAGTGGATCCTTTGCAGTGAATGGGTGCCGTCATAATGAGAGTCCAAACAGCTGATAAAAACATCACAATAATCCACAAGTAATCCACATGACTCCAGTCCATCAACTAATGTCTCGTGAAGTGAAAAGCTGCATGTTTGTAATAAACAAATCTATCGGGGCGTTTTTAATTCCAAACCGTCGCTTCCGTTTTCGTTTGTAAATGGTGCTTGATCTGTGCATATTTTTGTCAATTGTGACAAAAGTAATCATGTGGATTACTTGTGGATTATTGTGATGTTTTTATCAGCTGTTTGGACTCTCATTCTGACGGCACCCATTCACTGCAGAGAATCCATTGGTGAGCAAGTGATGCGACGCTAAATTTCTCCAAATCTGTTCTGATGAAAAAACACATTCAGCCACATCTTGTATGGCCTGAAGGTAAATACATCTTCAGCAAACTTTTGGGTGGAATTATTTCTTCTATAATTTATCATTTGGTGTTTAGTTGCTTTTTAAAACAACAGCATTCAAATTCAGTTAATTTTATCAGGAAATTCAAATAATAAACTATTGTTTTGATGCTCTTTTATGTAGTGCGTGCCAGAATAGCACATGTAGGGCATACTGCTCTCTTCCTCATATTCTGCGTCTTTACTGCAAGATGCAGCATGAAAAATACACGAGGGTTTGTTTAAAGATACGGATAAACTTACTGAGAAGTATAATCTCAAATGATTAAATCACAGAAGATGTCAACAAAACAGCTTGTACAGAACTTGTCACCTAACATTACATTTATCACATATTAAATATATTACTATCTCATATACATATTAAAATGAATATATTTTTCAATATATGCACTATATATTTTTATATATGAACTTGAATTGTTAGTGATGTCGTAGTTATTTAACGTACGTTTGAATAAATTTCCTAATATGTTAAATCATTTACAAAAATTGTTTAGAATCTTCACAGTCCTGGAACTATATAATAATATTTCAGAAATGGTACAGTGTAAAAAGCTAAGACTTTCCCTTTTTCTTTGCTGCATACAAGTCTGTACTATTTTCACTGCTATATTCTATTTTATTTACCTACTATATTTTGTTTTGTTTTATTCACATCATATTTCTCGATAGCTTCTTATATTTGATTATTTTATATTTTTATTATGTGCGTGTGTGCGCGTCCTTAATTTGTTGTTGCACTGTGGCACCAGGAAAACATTTCACTGCATTACATCACATTTACATGAAAAATAAAATACCTTGAGGATGTATTTCTGGATCAAAATGTCTCAAAATAATGGAGCACATTAATCTTAAAAATTATGAATAGTTGTAAATATATCAGTCCTTGTGTGTGTTCCATTCAGAGACATGTTCAAGGTGACTGTTATAAGACCAAAACCAATAAAAAGTAAACTCTTTGCTAAGTTCAAATGTGTTGACTTTGGTTAATACCCGTGTCTGAGTCGGAATCTGAGCGGTCCAGCCCTCCAACACTGCTGACGATGTTCAGCAGATGAATCGCAGTCCAGGCGAAGGGCATGCGGAAACGACCCAGCCTGGTGCACATCTGCTCAGCCTGAGCCCTCAACTTCTCCAGCTTTTCCTTATGCTGCATGCATACACACACACAGGTGAAAACCACTGAATCATTTCAGAATATCCATCTGGTTAGTTACACAAGCCCTGTGTAAAGGTAATGGGCGAGCAGCACATATCATGCCATTTCAAACAGCCAAAAAAGCAACTTGGCAGCAGAATTATACAGTGACAGTTACAGGCTGCAGCATCTACTGGACCTTGCTCATATTGAAAAAGATTAACAAATATTGCAGCAGTCCAGATCAAGTTGAGAAATCCCCAGAGGATACCATAATCATGCCAAATGTGTCTGATGAAATACTCATGCAAAAACCCTCACGTAAATGTACACTCGTACCTTAGTGGAGTCTGATTCCTTCATGACCATGTAGGGCTCACAGCATTCGCCAATGTCTCCCTGCTGAAGGACTTTCTCCAGCTGAAACACAAATACAGTTGCTTAACAATAAGGATGTGTGGGGCTAGATATAGATGTTTAATTTTTATTTTAATATATTTTTTAAAATGTAATTTATTTCTATGATGCAAAGCTGAATTTCCAGCATCATTACTCCAGTCTTCAGTGTCACACGATCCTTCAGAAATCATTCTAATATGCTGATTTGCTGCTCAAGAAACATTTCTTAGTTTTGCTGCTTAATATTACACATTAAATTGACCAAAAGTGACAGAAATCCTTTGTAACCTTATAAATGTCTTTACTATTTTAAATAAACGATGTTCTTTTTAACTTTCTATTCATAAAAGAATCCTAAAAAGAAAAAGTATGACGAATAATATTAAGCAGCAAATACTGTTTTCAACATTGATAATAATAAGAACCATTATTATTAATTAAGCACCAATAATAACTAATATCCACATAATAAGGCCTGACTTTATTCAACTCACATTTATAGATAAACACAATCTGACTAAACTAATAATACACAAATTGTACTTTTCATATCTTTACTGAATATACTTTTAATATACATTCAAAATACAGGGTGGAGAAAGTAAGTGAAACCTTGAATTGAGTAACTTTAGCAAAACCTCCACTAAATTTAGCTGCTTATTAGACTTTTGAGCAATTTTGGACCATCCCTGCCAACAAATCTGTTTCAGCTTATCAATATTTACCAGCTGTCTTTATAGCACAACTCTCTTTAGGTTATGCAACAGCATCTAAATTAGCTTAAGGTCAGGACTCAGGAAAATGTGCTTTTTCTTCTTTTGTTAATATTGCTTTTGTGGTTTGACTCCTCTCTAAAGCTTGAAGTCATGACTCCTGTAAAATGTCTTGATAAGCTTTAAAATTCATTGCCGAAAACAGTTGCGCGGCTTGCTGTTTTTCAAGAAACTGCGATTCATTTTTTCATGTTTCTTTAATGAATTGAAAGTTCAAAAGAACGGCATTTATTTAAAACAGAAATAAATTCTTTTTTAACATTATAAATGTATTTACTGTTACTTTTAATCAGTTTTAAGTGTCCTTGCTGAATAATAGTATTTATGTATTAAAAAAAATCGTATTGACCCAAACTTTTTAAAGGTAGCGTATACTGGAACAAAAATACAGAAAATTTATATGCTATAAAATGTACATATTTTTGTGTTAGGGCCACTGAAAATGTTAGCACAGTAAGAAAATTCTACAAAAACAAATCCTCATTATCATGATCTGCAGTTACTCCTGTCCTACTCTGACCTTCAGTACCCTCTAAAGGACACGTGGCACTGCGCCCCCTGCTGGTCATACCTTAATGACTAGGAAGATGTCAGGAGACGGGTATGTGATGGAGAAGATAGCAGATCGGGCCAGTGTGGAAATAGCTACGTGGGGACTGTGGGGTCGGAGCAAGCTCTTCATCTGGTCCGAGTTCAGATCAAAGTGAAAATCCTCTGAAATCTGAGCGTGGATGTGAAAGGGAAACGTCATATGATTGATCATGATCTCATTAGTGATTTACAGGAACCTGCTTTGAACCCACAAACTTTTCAGGATCTATCCAAACGTTTCAAGGTTAAGAACACACAGTCATACCTTTTTCTTTTCTCTGACATCATACAGAGCCAGTGTTCCAAATATTGGCTCGATTTCAATCTCAAATCTAGAAGAAAAACCACAGCAAGTCAGATCATACTGCAGCTGGCTTAACTGTTCAGGGTGGATGTGTAATCAGAAGGTGTGTTACATAGCAATCAATGAAAACAGTCACCAACGGAATAATAGGACCGTTCAGTGATTTACAGTGACAAGGAAGTTATTCTGACAGACTGAAACACAAAAACAAGTCATTTTCTTGTGTTATTGTTTTGAGTTTCTGCAATTTTTTGTGTACATTTATAGTTTCATTACTTTTTGTCATTGTACAAACACAGTTTTTTTCTGTTGCCTGCTATTCTTCATCTTTGTAATAGTTTTTGCAACACGACCAACAATTCAACCACTCCAGAATGACTAGCTGAGAGGCTTACTTGAGAGACAAACACTTGACCATGATCCTCTGGCCGCTGTGCTCTTTGGGCACCTCTGGGATGGCACACCTCTCGACGGCCTCATCCTGTCAAACACAAAGAACCGTCATCATGACTCAGTCAGCGCCATGGCAACGTTTGCTCAGTCATCAGAAACAATGTGTACACAGACATAAAGCGAGAGAATGAGCAGCGACGATGCGGAGGAACAAGAGACGGAGGAAAGACAAAGAAGATGTTTGACAAGATCAAACAAAATCACAGCTGGATCATCAGAGAGATGTCTTTGCTTTTGAACTTCAGCGTTTGACAGCTCTCCTACATAAAAGTGTTGAGCGTTACTCATCGTCTCCTACACAGAAGACTACTTTCTTTCTCACATAGTCCTGAACTTTCTGTCTCACTACACTGTTTTTAATGATTTCAGACCTCATCAGGCGCGGGGTAAAGTCCCAGCAGATCAGCGTGGCGGCCCTGCTGGCGGTTCTCAGCGTTGCGACGGTCCATGTCCTCTGCAGCCGTGCGCTCCAGCACGGAAGGCAGCAGCGCATCAGGAGTGGAGTTTTTCAGGTCAAATATACTGGAGGCCCAGCTTCCCCGCGGCGTGTCATCCAGCGACACTGAGTGCCTCTTTGAGTCATCCTGCCACAGACAAACTCTGCATTAGGACAAGCCTTCTTAAAGTTATAACGACATGTTTATAATGACCATAACAATAACCGCTGATTATAGTTTGACAGGATAGTTAATTTATAATTCTGTTTCTTTCTAAGTGGAATACAAAAAAATATATTTTGAAGAATGATGGTAACCAAACAACTGCAGGTAGCCAATGACTTCCAGTATAGAAATAAATAAAATACCAAGTCAATAACTACCAGCAATTGAAGAAATATCTTCTTTTGTGTTCAGAAAGTGTTGTGTTGTTTGTGTTGATACAGGTCATACAGGTTTGGAACAACACGAGGATAAGGAAATGAAACCAAAATTTTCAGTTTTGGTTTAACTAGCCCTTTAACCTACTTACCTTTAAAACAATAAAATAAAATATTGTATTTACAACCATTTATTATTTCTCAAAGACCATTATCATCAGTTATATGGGTATTTTCTCATTGTTTAATTATAACATCCTTTAATTTGAATAATAAATCATTTAGAAAATCTAATAATAAAACTAAATAGTTTGAGAGACTTTGTTCATGTGATCATGTATCCCGGCAATTTCAAGTTTGACTTCTAACATTCAATTTAATTAAATTATAAATGCAATGAAATAAATATTAAAATAAATTTGAGACTTTTTGCTCACTCAAGGATTTTTATTATTATTTACTGCCTATTTGTCACTTTGTAAATGTAAACTTTGATTTTAAATCAAAAAAATTAGACTATAATATAACAATTACAAAGCCATGTATTATTTTACAAAGCCCATAATTACCATTTATGTGTTTCATTACTAAAATTTTCATTTAACAATAGATAAAAAAAATTAAAAATTATAAAAGAAAATACATTGAGACTTCCATTTAATTAAAAAATAATTGCAAAGAAATTGTACAAAAAAATAATTAGTTTAAGACTTTTTGCTTACTTGAGGATTTTATTTATTATTATTATTTTGTAATGATCATTTATCAATTTATTTTGATTTAATAAAACAAAACAAAATAGCTTGAGAGACTTTGTTCAGTTGAGATTTTTATTATTACTTCAGGCATTTTTTTAACCACTTATACATAGAGTTGCAGCTATGACAGTAAATGATTGGGAGAAAAAGAGTGAATGCGACTGGAAAATAACACAAGCCTGTGTCGCCCGTGACTTAATGTGTCACCATTAGGCCACATCTCCAACCACATTCTATGTACTGCATGTGTTTACTGTTTTACTTGTCAGACAGTTACCTGCTCATCCTGACGATCAATGGTGGCCTCATCCAGCTCAAAGGTTTGCTTGACGAGTCCTTTCTGTTTCTCCCGCTGCCGCTCAGAGTTATGAGGCGTCTGTGTTGTGCTGTATCGCTGATACCTGACAGACCACAAAGCAGCATGTTTCTACTTTCTACTTAACTTATCCCCCAGTAAGTATTTATGCTGTACACTACCAGTCAAAGCAACATCTCACAGAGACCCACTCAAATGATGCTTAGTATCAAACTGAAACCTTTTGGTTTAAAGGCTTTTAAGCAAGACCTCTTTTATTATTCAAATTAGTTTTGTACACAACATAAACTGTATCTGTGTGAAACATCCCAGGATGCACCTCAGTAAGCTTACTGAGAGAAAGTGTGCAAAGCTGGAAGAGCAGCTAAGATGTTTTGATTTCATGAATATTTTTTTTTTTTTGCTCACTGAATAATCGCAATACTTCAATTTGTGTTCTTCCACAATTCTGATGGTTTTACTATTACTCTTAAATAAAAAAGAAAAAAGTAGGTCCAAACGTTCCACACTTTCGACTGGTACTGTGTGTGTATTTTTTTAGTCAAAGCTCATGTAGAAGGAAGAATACTCACTTCCTCTGGATGATGAGCCAGTTGTCAGTGTAGACCCCCAGGGCATCCCTCACTCTGGGGTCCAGTGATCTATCAACAGTGAGTGCAAAAAGAGATAACGTCAAACCCCCAGATACCCTCAGTGCACTTACAGGCAGCACAGCATGGCTTTAGCAAGATGATGAGATTACCTGTTTAGCAGTGAGGGCGTGAGGAAGGGCAAGGTTCATTATAGTGTGGTGTGTGTGTTTGTGTGTGATGAGCGACTCACTCCTCCTCCGGGACGGGAGGCTCTATCGTGGCGCACTCTCTTTCCTGCAGCAGCAGCTCCAGGTCATCGCTGGGGAACTCCAGCAGCTGTCGGAGGGGTCCGGGCTCCGCTCCTGGTGGATGGCTGCTAACGTACTCCTCATAGTCCACTGGCTCCACCACCTCCGTCAGAGGCACCTAGAATCGTACATGTGTCACCACAGAACCCAGACTCACATTGAAAATGAATACCTGTGGGTCTAAGAAATGATACTTATTTTTACTAGTGTAATTTCGACACCATTAAACTTCATCATCTGAAGATTTGTTTACTTTTGATCAAATTCAATCAAAAATTCCTGATGAACTGAAAGTTATTTATTTGATAAATAAATCTTGTCACATTATAAATGTCTGTACTCTCACTTTTGATCAATTTAAAGCATCCTTGCTCAATATATATATATATTTTTAATATCACTAACCTTTTTTTAATGAAATGTTATGCTCAACTACAGTAAAGATTTGCCACAAAAAAAATAATTTAGTTTAATAATTAAATATTTTTTAGACTATTTTCAACCTTTTCCTTCACTCTGAAAATATACTGGCAGTTTTTTTTTAATTATGTGTTAAAGCATTCATCTTATTTTTTATTTTAGTTACAGCATATTTTCATAGTGCAATTAGACATAATGCTTTTTAACTCCAAAATTTGATTCTGTGTAATATGATCAACTGAAATAGTTTCAGTGCAGTTATCTACAAGGTGTTTGTAAAATGTAGTGTAGCTAATGATTTTTCAATATGGATCGATGTTTGACTGCGTTTTAACTACTCTACAAAATGAGATGCTCGCAGCTTATGAAGTCATACTTTCACAGTTACCAACACTGCATATGCAAAAAGGGTACAGAAAAACGTCAAAATAACCTTGTGTTGGGGAAAAGAAAGGGAAGTGATTGTGGCTTGTGGTCATTTCCACTTCCCCTTTTCACTCCTATCTATAATCACATATATACAGAGGTCCCAAAAATGACTTGATCACTTTGATCACACTTAAAAATGTCATAGCATTGCATTAGATACAAAACATCCAACCGACTGGCAAACACAGTGTGCAAGTCCTTTTCTCTGAACTAACTTTTCAGAGCCATCCTTGACTCAATGACTTCTGATCAACTGGTGTGAAGGTGATTTTCTGTTGACTGTATGAAGTCATTTCTACTTGATTTCACACAGGTGTCCAAACAGACATAACCACAGGTGGAGATAATCATATTAACTATAAACATGGTACACTCTGACAACAAGAAAGTGTGCAAATACTTTTGTTTTCATTTTGAACAGTATAACTATTGTTTTATCATTTGAAATTTAAAGAAATGAGAACGCTTTGCTTGAGAACTTAAGCGTACTTGTGTTTGGAAGGAAGTCTCTTGTGCTCACCAAAGGTCATTTATTTGAAAAAAAAATACAGTAAAAACATTAATATTGCAAAATATTATTATATCTAATATAGTAACAGTACCTAAAGTGTGTATAAAAGTCTTGCACCCCGGTTTGTTTTCAAAGCACGTATTAAATTGCATTAAATTACGCCCTCAGTCTTAATCAAGACCTGGCAGGAGACCATAAGGCTGTGTGCAAACAAGCAGAAATATACATGAATAAACACTAACCAGTTGATGAGCTCCAGGACGTTTTTTGGACAGTTGTGGAGAGCCATATTCCCGGGAAACCTGCTTCCTGACCTCAGACGCTACTGTCCTGTGAGAGACACAGAAAGGAACATTTATTATATTGACTTGATTTCATACAATCACATCAGGAGCTCATATACAATGACTAAATATATTAAAGATGATCAAGATCACAATGAATCAGGCACAGGCAGCGTGAAGGGTTCATATCAGATATAGTGGCCAGCATCTGCTTAGATGGTCAAACGTTTGAAGAGATGCTGAGCCGGTGGCAGAATGCAGGCAGGACGCCACCGCTCTGACAATTTGGGAACTAAAAGCAAATGAGAGGCTTTAATGCTCAACAAAGCCCACTAACCCACTAACCCCTTCATCCACTCCAAGATAGCCTGCAGCTGCCCGCCAACAAACTCAAACTGTCTCGCTCTCACAGACAAACATACACACACACACACACACACAGCTGCAGATGCTCCAGTTCCCTTCAAAACACACACACACAGCCCATCATTACTGCTGCTTGCTAAGGCAAGTATCTCTATTACTACAGCTCAAACTTAAGAGTTGGGGATTTAAAGCAAATATCAGCATGGATCTGTTTTCGTATGTACTATAGGAGTGCTGCAGTATACCGGTATTGATGATAACTGTGACATTTAAAAAATTAAATACTGATATCACGTTAATACCACACATAATCCAGCGGCAGTAACTATCTGGTTGACACACCACCTTAGTAGTTGGCAGTATACCTGCACCTTAATGCTGGATCCCATGCCATCCATCATAAAACAGAAACAAAGAACATTAGCTGTGTCCAAAATCATGTAGAAAGTATGCGTAGTATGAATTTAATCCTAACCTATTACATTTGTCATGTTCTCATTGTCATGTGACCTACCAGCATTAGCTGTGTCGCTTTACTCTATTCATAAATCCTCTCGCGTGGCCTCATGTGATAATAAAGTGTCCATCAGATGCACACTTCAGAATCTCAGCAGAAATAGTAGATCATCCGGGTTCTTTTCGCCTACTGTTTTATGAATACTATGAATTTAGACATATTAATCTTTTGCCTTAATGTTTTTTTTGCATACTAATATTGAAGCATGTATATACAGAAACAGTGTGGGTCACAAACCCCAATATGAAGGGCATACAGATTAAAAATATATTTTTAATGCTTTTGTTTAATGCTCCACCTCCCTATACTCATATTTCAAGTGCAATTCATTGGCCAAAAAAGAGAAAACTCAAAATAAACAAAGTTAAAGACGAATTTGATGGAAAGCAATATTTTCCCCCCAAAATTTCTACAGATATTGCAGTAATACTTTTTTTTTATTATTATTTTTATTATTATTTTTTTTTTTGATAATCTTGAGTGAAAGTATGATATTGTGACAGCCTCAATTCTATGTAACTACATGTATTTCAGCAGTTTGTTCTGCATTGTTTGTGCAAGCTTCATACTTTCATGCCATGGCTGATAACTGATAAAATATATATTATGCATCCAAGGGATGTAAAATCTTTTTTACAGCCCTAATGCATCCTAATGGAACATCTTATAACCCACCCAGAACACACTTACAAGTGCATAGCAATGCACACTTGTTAATATTTTAAAACCTGGCAACCAATAACACCCCCCTAGCAATGTGGCGGTGAGTCTTGGGCAAATACTTTTACACTTTCTAAACCTAACTACTGTTGCACTGTTGTCTTGATCTCCAAGCACAAATCCAGACTCAGCTAACAAAACTCTGCTGACTACAGCATCAGGCCCTGTCCTTCAACCAGCCCCGAAGTGGCCCAAAGAGCGGATGTGGCCCCCTCCCAGGGGTCAAGCCTCTTCACTGACAAACCATTTCCTGAGATTATACAGCTGTGACTGTGAAGGAAAAAAACTGTTCGGACAAACTCTAAGCCTGACAGGCCAACGGGGTCAAGCTGAAACAATAATAACACGCTGTTTGTTTTACAGTGAGCAGCAATGAGAATTAAGAGCTTTCATAAACGCATATTAATGTGGGACATTTAAAGTGTTGCACACTTCTGCAGGACAGAAATCAGAGCTATATGAATGCCTCCCAAACAGTCTGGCTTCCTATTTCCTGCCTCAAAAGGAAAGAGGAAAACTAGTCTGCTCTAAAAGCAATGGGCGGAATGGAGCGCACCACCCTTTCCTACATCCCGCAAAGAAACAATAAGTCTGCTCTAACAGAGGTGAAGACAGAGAGAGATAATAACTCATGAAACGCAATCCTATGCACAGATTTTATGCCTTTCGGCTGGAAAGAGTGACGTCTATTAACAGTGTAAGGTCAAGCCTGTGCATCATCAACAGTATCACGTACAGACCTTATGGAATATGATCATGGTATGGACTCATCCAGAACCAGAGTTTTTATGTGAGTATTATGGTAATACCATCTTAGTACAGTGCTCTTGTAAGGGATCACTCCTGAAGACTCTCTCTCCGCAGGTTTGTTTACGTCCTTCCACATACCAAGATCTCGATCAGATTTCACTTTCCCATATGCTTCTAAACATGTTCATTGGCATTCTGGTGCGATTTTAATCTCCTTATCAAATTATCACTGTTGCTCTGATCTAAGAGAATGAATGAAAACTGCCATACCAATCGCTCCAAACAAATAAATAAACAGTAAACAAGTGAACTTAATCACAGACACACTCATTTTCTGTGAAGCCATCAGGCAAGTTCCAGAAATGCTTCCTCAGCAAAAAGTGAGTTGATTCCCACTAAAGTAGAGCATCAACTCTTGATGAGCAGTATGAGAGTGAAAAACAAATATTCTAACACTAACCGATCATTCAATAACGCCAACATTTTAGATTTCACCTGAACATTTTATAGCTGATGTAAACAGTCACATAAAAAAAAAATTATTTACATCATGCATTTTATATATATATATAGGTATTTTTCACAGTTTAGGTATTTTAAATGTTAACAGGTGAAATCAAAAAGTAGAAAAATATTTCTGGATTATAACTCTCTTTATAGCTACCTAAAATGATCACAGAATGAAAGAAAAACACACATACAATTGTTACTTTTGTGTTTGCAACTATGTAACGTTATTGGGGTCTGTCAAAGCACCATAAAACATGTCATAATACAGATACACCTACCATATTTAACATCTAATGTTAGAACGGTCTAATATTGATATATTAGATTGCCTTGTCTCAAATAAATCATGATCATAAAATGTGTAAACATGACAGTTTCTATTAAGCAACTGAGCAATTTTGACTAGTATCCCAGTGTTTATAACGGTTTCAATAACTTTTAAAAAGAAAAAAACAAACCTTTAGTGTTATTGCACTGTGACTGGAATTGTTTTGAAACACACAGCCCTTGGCTCGTTCCCGTGAAATATCAATTTGAATAGTTAAGAGAGTAGTTTCGATATCACTATCATATCACGTTACAGTTCAGGGCGCTCAATGCATCCTCTTTTCTCCCACACGAAGTCTGATTATTTAAGATTTAAAGACGATATACGCCATGTATCCGATGCAAAGTACTTAAACTGTTAGAAGTATTAAACAGCAGTAGTTTGGTTGCAGTGTCACGCTGTTGCGAAGCCCGGTTTGTTGAGCTACACAAAGGTTCATCCGTGAGTAACTCGTGGCGGATCTCTTTCTCGTTCCCATTCGAGTCATTCCCGATGTGCGCGGGACAACTAACCTACTATCGCACGACATCTCTACTGTTTAACACTCGGTAAAGTTCACCTACCTGTTAATCTTATGCGCAAAAGCCCTCCGGTCGCTGGGTAAAGTTGCCATCCCATCTAGACAGGGAGTGCTCCTTACAGTTTCCCTGTACTTTGGTAATATTATTGTGGAGTCGTAGGCTTCCTTGTGTCAGTCGGGCGCATAATAGCGCCTCCTCGCGGTCTGGGGGCGAATGGCGCTGTTGTCTCCTCACCAAACCGGTTCCCAGCGGTCTCACTCTCTACTGTCTCTCTCTCGGGATCTGCGACTAGATAATTCAAGGTGATGAATGTTTTTCCTACTTAAAGAGGAATAATGCTAACTCTGCAGACTACAAAGAACACCACAAGCCGACTGGCTTTTTATGTCTTTAATATGCTCTACAAAAACAGCACGTTAATGAAATATTTAAACAGTAGTATACAGAAGATCTTATTATTCCGTTAAGTTGTACAGCCAACAGGTTCTTAATGCCAGGCGATATAATATATAATTCAATATTAATATAAAATATTTATTTTTTACAGTGGTTGGTTGGTGTTTTTTCATGTGACTCAAAGTGGAGTTGTGTGATATTGCCTGAGGCGAAGTCTGATTTCTCGAGGATTTTTTTTTTTTTTTTTTTTTTTTTTTTTGAGGAAACGTAAACCCCGGAGTGGATCAGAATCGGAGTGATTCCAGAACGCTTTGAGTTGTGAGGCTCTTTGTCGATCCGCTCCACACATACACGCCGATCCAGACCGGGCTTTCGGTCTGTGTGTGGCACTTGCTAACATACAAGCAAAGCTTTATGTTTTCTCTTCGCCTGACTGAGAAGAATCGAGGAAAAGGAAATAAGTAACTTATTTTTTTTTTTTGTCTGAAAACTGTTACTTCATGAAATGCTTTTTAAAGAACTGTTTGTATAGAAACAAATACCACGCTCGCTCACAATCGTACTGTCCGCGCGATTTAGTCCACCCTAACAGAATTTATAGTTAAAAAATTAGAAGAATTTAAAAAGAATTTAGCTCTTAAATATTTTTTAGACACATCTAGAGATATAATCCCTGACAAAATAGTATTAAAGCTTTGGAGTGCTGCTGGTGCACTCATATAATGCAATTAGTACGATGCAGAGCTAAATCTAGTTATCACAGCTATTTATTCATGTATATATCTTTAATTCATCCGACATCCTGTGATAATCCTCTTATTTTTTATTCAAAGCACATGTATACATAAACATCAATTTATAGTTATACTGACCTATATACATATCCATATATTTATTTTGCACATTGCTTGCGCAACTGATGAATCCGCTCAGGGTCTTTTGCACAATTTACAGTACTTTCTATCTGAGCCTTTTTTCTAAATGTGTTTTTTTATGTATTTATTTTCTATATTGTCTTTACTCAGAGATCCATATTATTCTGTCCCTGTGTTTTATGTTTAATGCAGCAGTGCTTCAATTTCCCCCAGAGGATCTCTGAAGTTATATTACCTTATCTTTTGTTATAGGCCCACACTTTGATGTGTGTTATATTGTTGTATGGCCACCAGAGAGCGATGTGCTCCACAAGTGCCGGAGACTTAGTGCCTGAAAAGGCGGTGGCCAGGAAATAATGACTCAACCCTCCACCTTATTGTCTAGAATGATGCAGCATTGTCCAGAAGTAAAATATCACATAGCCAGATTTCATTAATCTTTTCTGAATAATTCTACAAATAACCTAATACTGCAATAATATAGATATGCAAGCTCACTATCCTTTAGTTTAACAATAGGTCTGAAACAAAGCCATTGTTGCAATTCAGGCTTCTTCAGATTTCATAGATAGCTCTTCCACTGTTAGGTGAACAGACATAGTCTGTAAAATCGCATAATATTACTTCAAATAGCAAGACATCTGTGTTTATTTCCCATAAATTAAGTCCCACACCCAAAAGCAGATTACCAGGAGACATTTATTGACGTTTTCCTTCACCCAAGGACACACATTTATCAAGTTTAGATCGAAGCCATCACTCCGCTCTCCTTCTCCTCGCTGTAACCTCTCCCCATCCCCCACGGTCGGTCAGTGAGGTATGACCATACAGTGCAGGCTTCCTCCTCCCTATAGCTCTGCTCAGCACCATGCCCCATTAATTCAGCACCAAGGAGAGCTGCTAGCGCAGGTGCAACAACCCACCACTGACCTGAGGAATGACGCTGGTGGCGTGTTGTGTGTGTTTCCGTTTCAGGAGACACTTCTATCATGTATGTTGTGTGCTTTATATGTTTTTGTGCAGTCTATTCCCCTCACAACAATCTGTACTCCAGGGCTGATCCCATGCTAATGAAGATTAATGAATCTCTCTCCTCTCTTTGGCTCGCAAGTACTAAAACCTGATGCTTGGTATCACAAGGAATAAATATAGATCTAAAAAAAACAGTGTTGTGAAGCTTTAGGGGTTTTTCTACTGCAGCCTTACTGGGGATTTTCATGTCATTTGTTAGAGGGTGTGTGTTATGCTGGGTTTGAAAGATGAGCAGCCTTTACCGATGGGAGTGGACTGGCTCAGAGATGTAATGGACCATCATTCGAGCAATTACATTAAGAGAATTACCGCATTGCGACTGTCATACAAACCCAGTACATACATCCATGGCGTGTGCAGTACACACGCATCCTTGAACTCTGTGGCACTCTTGGCAGTGATGTGATGCAACATGTGACATCCAGATGGAGAATTAAAAATAGTTTTGCATTTTGAGTTGATTGCGTGCACTGTAGGCAGGCGGCGTTTCCATCAAGTCTTTCTTTTCTTCCCTTCTGCCTCTCCACGTCGAAGGCTTTCAGTTCCTCGACCAGCACTATTGTTTGACTGCCCCTCCCCCCACGGGCAGGAGAGCACCCCCCATCCCTGCTGCATTACCAAAGAACAAAAGAGAGAGTGTCAGACACCACCCTCTAGATCTCTTTCACGCCCCAGCCCCCACCCCGCTTCCAGATGGGGCTGCCTTTTTTTTCAGGGTCTCTCTGAACCCCAAGTGTCCTCCAAAATGGACGCGCCCCTCCCCCTCTCCCCACTCTTAAGCTGCCCATCATCCACCTGCTCTCTCTGCCACGCGCCTGTGCCCAGAGCACGCCCCCTTCCCCGTCCCACCCTCGCAGCCAGCTCTATTCAAAATCGTTAACCACTTGCTTGCTATGGCTTTGCTCCAAGACATTACTTTTGCAGCTGTAAACCTTCTTTTTCTGATATGTAGTCCTCCAAGGCCTGCTGGGGGGGGGGTCATGTTTGGATATGAAACAGTGTGTGATGATGAAGCAGTGTTACTCAACTGGTTTTACTTAAGAACACAGAATATAGATTCGATATCAAGTGGCAACCCAAGACAATACTAAAATATAGCACAAAAGTAACAACAATTTCCTTATGAAATGCAATACGCAAGATATTGTATTATATATTTTGGCCAATGAATCACACTCAAAATATGAGTGCAGGGAGGTGGAGAGAAAGTTTGTAACCATAACTGTACAAAAACAAAAAACTTACTTTTGATCTGTACTTCCTGCAGGCAAAAAACTCTAACACCCAATACTTAACTCTACACCGTTAACTGTTCTTGAGTTCAGGTAGAGTGTCTCGCTTTCACCCGTCTTCAGCATGATTTTGTGGGACAGTAGCAGCTACACAATGTGTCATTGTCTTCTTTTTTCCGTCTTTTTCCCAGCAAGATTCAGGATTTCTGACAATGTTATCATATTGGCATTTTATTGTAATAATTAATTAATTAAATATTATTGTCAATATGGTATATTGTGTACTTCCCTTGTGAAAAAGCAAGCTTTAGCATACTTTAAACTTAAAGGGATACTCCATCCCAAAATGAAAATTTTGTCATTAATCACTTACCCCCATGTCATTCCAAACCCGTAAAAGGTTTGTTCGTCTTCGGAACACAATTTAAGATATTTTGGATGAAAACAGGGAGGCTTGAGACTGTCCCATAGACTGCCAAATAAACAGTGTCAAGGTCTAGGAAAGTATGAAAAGAATCGTCAGAATAGTCCATCTGTCCTCAGTGGTTCAACCGTAATATTATGAAGTGATGAGAATACTTTTTGTACTCGAAGAAAACAAAAATAATGACTTTATTCAACAATTCCTCTTCTCTGTGTCTCTCCAAATCAGCGTAACGCCATTTTGACAAATCTGACTAGTACGAAGGTGGCTTACGCTCTTCTGTGTCAGTTTCAAAACTTTGGTTTGAAAGCAAACCATGCATCGGCGCAGCGCAGCTGACACAGAAGAGCATATACCGCCTGTGTCCTGCTCAGAATAGACAAAATGGTGCTACGCTACGCTGTTTGGAGAGACACAGAGGAGAGGAATTGTTGAATAAAGTCATTATTTTTGTTTTCTTCGTGTACAAAAAGTATTCTCGTCACTTTATAACATTACGGTTGAATCACTGATGGCAGATGGACTATTCTGATGATGCTTTTCATACTTTCCTGGACATTGACACTGTTATTTATTTGGCAGACTATGGGACAGTCTCAAGCCTCCCTGTTTTCATCTAAAATATCTTAAATTGTTTTCCGAAGACAAACAAAGCTTTTACGTGTTTGGTTACGTGTTACATGCTTTTACGACATTGTGGGTAAGTGATTAATGACAAAATTTTCATTTTGTGGTGGAGTAACCCTTTAAAGTACTTATTATAGAAATAATATACTTTTTAATTTTAGAGTGCCTTTTTTGACCTCCTTAAGTAGAACTCAAGTGCATTTTTATATGTAATTTCAAAATTACTCCTATTGTCTTTGAAATACTGTTAAAGTGTATTTTAGAATGTACTAACAAGCATTTATGGTAAACTAAAATATACTTTACTGGCATTTCTATTGAAACTTATATGTCATGTATTTAAATATATGTGTAATGACACATTTGTAATGATGAAGTTGCAATTTATTACATTTAAAATATGTTAACACTAAGCACACTACATTTAAAATTATAATGAAGTACTTTACATGTGCTAAATGGCCTTTTATTACTTTATTACCTTATATTATATGCAAGTACAGTTTTTAAAATATATACTTGTAAGATTTTAAATACAATACACATGTACATTTAATACAATGAAGTCCCTAGTCCAAGGGTAATCCAAAACCACATAAGGCCCCACTGACAAGACATTTTTCAAAATATCATAGTGATTTAGAGTAACATAACGGCAAGTAAATGACGACAGAATGTTCATTTTTGGGTGAACTATCCCTTTAACATGACATAGGCTGAATAATAATAATAATAACAGTATTGTAAATGCATAAACAACAGCAGAAGTGTGATTTAGCACCCTAACACATGGAAAAAACACTAGGCAAAATACTGTATTAGTATGTCGTCAAGACCCTGATGATTTGAATCCAAAATATTATAGTTCTTTTAGTTTTTTTTTTTTGGGCACACAGCCTTTGACGTCAACAACAAAAGGAAAAAGGAAAGCATTTAGTTAATACGCCTAAGCATGCACGATTATATGCTTAGCTGCATTGTATTTTTTGCATTAGCATAGTATTATTTGCTGTCCGTGACCGTATCAGACCTGTGACCCCTTTTTGCATTGTAATCCACTACTGCAATGAAGGACAGGACAGTATGAAAACTAAATAGAGTGCTTGTAGACGTAGTGAGATCAGAACGTCACGGGAAATGTTTGACATAATCAGTACACTTATATTTGAAGCGAATGATTTCAGAATGAGTCATTAAGTCTGCAGTAAGATCACGGTTTGCTTCCTAAAGTCTGGAGCGGTAAGCAGTGATGCTGGTTCATGCGCGGGGAGGGGGCAGATGCTCATTTGATTGTGTTTCACTGAAAGCTCTGATACGTTGCATCCTCCGAGTCATATTTGCTCTAGCCTCCCCCCCACAGCGCCCTCCCGAGCCCTCAAGGGAACGGTGGAGAGGAGCGGCACTGGCCCGCATCTGTCACGGGGCAGCTGTTGGTCACTTAATGGAATTTCTCCTGTTGCTGATGGGCCAGGGGCAGTGGGAGGTTGGGCTAATGACTCCTGAATCTGCTCAGATCTTGCCAATTACTCAGAGATAGTGAAATCTATACTGCCATTTTAGCTTCTACTGTCACATTCTCTTTAAAAGCTGATTAGTGATAAACCGTGATTGATAATGTGCACTGTAGTCACACATTCCTGTATTTAACTGATAGAACATTAACTACTTTTGCTGTAATTTAGAGAAATCAATTTCTGGTTCCTGCCTATGCTTAACTGAATTATGATTCTGCTGAATTTACTGCATTTTGCAGCATCTCAGGAGTAAAGAAGACAATATTCAAACTTAAGATGTAGTAAGTGGATAAATGCCAGAGCCTTTATCCACTTTCAAAGTAGGTGCAAGCTCCAGAAATTGGATAAAACCTATTTCCAAAAGCTTTAAAGACAAAAGTCAATAGGAATTTATTTATTTAAAATAGATGGGTTATTTATTCACTAAATAATATTATTGAATATTTCTGTATAATGTCTGTGTAGACCTTGTGACTTTTTCAGATTAAATATATTAAGCTACAGATTAGTGTTTTTGCAGTTTACTGTCACTTTAGAGTAAACAGTAAATCATTTTTATATATATTTGTATTTGAAGAATAAATCCCTCTTTATAAATATTTATGTAGTTATGTTTGTTTATTATAGGTTTTAAACATTTCTTTCTGTAATATCTGGAACTAGACATACATTTACTTATAAAAATTTCATTTTCTAACATTTTTGAGGTTTAATAAAAATGATGTATATATATTTTTTTATATATGCACATATATATATATATATATATATATATATATATATAATATATGTATATATATATAAAGACACTGAAACCTGTAAATAAATAAAGAAAATCCATGTACACGTGGCAGGCTGATGCATGTTTTAAAGTAATGGGTTCCTTTGCAATTAAGCTACCATAAGTGCCTTCTCTTGCCTTCATTCCAGGACATTGTGTTTTAGAAAGCTTTTGTGTGTAACACTTTGACTGTAAGACAATCAACATTAAGCCACTAAGCATTACTCTGATTTACATGACTCTGGTTTTTCCCCCCGACCTGCAGGAAACACCAACCCCCACAGCCCTGCTCGCCGTCCACGAGAGTTCAAGCAGCCAAATCGATGAGAAGAAAGAGAAGTGGGCCCTGTTCCTCCCTTTGCATCTGTCAAGGAGCAGGAGAGGGAGGGGTTCACTCGTGGGATGGGGAAGGGAACAATATCAGTCCATCTGTCACAAACAGCCTCATCTCTGCTAAGATGAAATGTAGCTCCAAAGTAAATCAAACAACGTGTTACTCCAGCACATTTGAGCATTATTGATGGATTGAGCCATTAAACTGATCAAAGCCAATGGCATTCCATTTTCTGAGCACCCTGCACTGACCGATCCACTTAAATGACTGTCAACCAGGGTCACGCAAAATAGCAACGCAAGGCTATGGATGTATCATATGTGTTATTTAAGAAGAACACTCTGTGAGCTCTAAAATCAGAAGAGCTTTTCTCGACTTTTACCTGATAAAACCTGGGTAGCATGTAGCACACCCCAGCCTGATGGTTTGTCTCATAAGTGGGATATTTACAGTCTCCCCTTCCCCTGCGAGGCCTCATCCTGTGCTCTCAGTGGCAGGTACAGCCGCAATCTCAGTCATTCATATTTAATCCTAGCAGAGTTTCCGGCCAGACTAATGCGCTATTGATTGCAAGTCTCCCATTACAGTAGGGCGAGAGCAAAGTGGGAAGGGAAAGAGAAGGGAAAAGAATACCAAAGACCGAATGCGGGCAGGCAGGAACGAGAAAGACGAGGTGGTTCGGGAAAGTCTATAAATCAGACATGAGCGGGGGTAGCTAGCGATATGACATTTAAGAAATATGACCGTACTTTTAATAAATATAGAAAATGGATGGTATATGTGCAGTGTTGTGGAGTTTTTCGCTTTCAATTCCTCAAACACAATTATTTTTAGGCCCGAAACAGTTGAGGAACCTGAATTCCATTAAGGCCAGAGTCAGTCAATCAATGGCGCATGTGTTGAATGCAAAAGCATGCGATTGCATTTAAGTGTAATTAAAGTTAAGTACATTGACATGTTAGAGAGGAGCTTTGCTTTGCTTTCTTTACTACATGCTGCATCTAGATGTGCTCATTTATGTGTTATGAGAGAGAGCCTGAATGTTTGTGCTAGTGGAAGAGATGGAAATGCGAATGAGAGAAAGAAAGAAAGAAAGAAAGAAAGAAAGAGGGCATTCTGGTTCTTTGTGTATTTAAGGTTTTCTCCCTGGATACCATCGCAGACGAGGCAAGATGAAAGATTAATAACTGAATCTCTATATTTAACAAGATCGGGTGTAAAACATGCTCCCTAGCAGACATGAGGCCTTCACTGTCACCCACAGCCACCGTCGTATGAGCAAATATATAGGCAAGAAACCGGGAAATATCTTCAATGTTTATGCTTGTTTGTTGCGCCTCATGCGCTAATGTGTGCATGCCAACAAATGCATGCGGCGCATGGCAAGCTAAAGAGAATCAATAAGTAAAAACATGACAAGAAATGTCTAAGTCAGATTATTCCTCCCACCAGCCTCTCTGGTCTAATAATAGCCCAGAGAAAAAAACAGAAGGGCAGACGAGGAAAAACAAAGTGAGGGGGAGAAAATGCCAAATAATGTATGCGAAGCCGAATTAGGCCAATATCCATTACCCAAAAATGGCCCAGAACTATATGCGGAGAGGCTAGGAACTGCCATACCAACCAAACCGCAACCCCCGCCCTCTTGCTCCCACAAGTCCATGCCACCCTGAGGGATGGGGAGTGTTACCCTACGGCTCTGAGCCCACTAAACGGTGGGAGCACAGGCCCAGAGTGCCCATCTCTCACTGCTCTAATCCGATCAGACTCAGCAGCTCTGACTCTCTCCTAAAAGCACAGCAAAATCACATCAGCCTCTCAAACGAAAAAAACACACTCCACTACATGAAAGCCGCTGTATCATTTGTAATGCATGAGAGTTAGTAGGTTATATGTGGTAAATGAAAATGAGGTTGTAGACACAATGAAGGGAGATGGTGAACATGTTAAGAATTCTTTATTAATTATGAGTGTTTATTATACCCGCCTAATCTTGTAAGCATTCTTATCACACCTCATCATGAATGTGCTAAAGTGTTAAAGAGAAAGCCAACAAACATGTCCAAATCCCGCTTTTGTTTTGCAAATTGTTGCTTGAAAACTGGACAACCAGCTGCACATAATGTAATTTGGTTATTATATTAAATTTCACAGAGAAGCTTCACAGAACACTGAATGCCACTGAATGTGCCTCAAAGTGTGACATGAATTATGACTATAATAGTGACTCCAAAAACCTGAGGTAATGCTAAGTGAAAATCATTGGATGGATGGATGGATGGATGGATGGATGGATAGATAGATAGATAGATATAAAATTTGTGAATAATAGTAAGTAAATGTGTGATATATATATAACAATGTGCTTGTGCATGAATTTCAGAATTTCTCAGTATGCATAACATTAATGTAAATGTGAAAAAGTTTTATTCAGACTTTCCTGTTTTTGCTTTATTGCCAGCAGCACTCGAGCTGCATGAATTTCGTAAGTTTGTGTCAAACTTGATAATCATGTTCTCCAGCATGAATTGAGATGATCCAAAGATGTCTATACAAGAAGTCCACATGATGAACATCACAAATCTAGAAATAGAATCTGAAATATTTCCCATCCATTTTACAATATATAAGATTTCTTTGTTATATTCATCAAAATCTTAAAGCTTTGATTTTATACATTTAAAAAATAATTTAAAAAACACCTAAGATTTTCAAGTGGTCTCATACTTTTGGACCCCACTGTACATATTTAAGATGCACTTGGACTAGTGCGATTTGCACATATTGTTGTAGGTGTCGCCGAGTTACATATAAACTCAACAGCATTCTATGAGGACCCTTCATGAAATACTGTCGTAACAAATGCCAAACAGTGTATTGACTA
>NC_056574.1:12579811-12615966 GCF_018340385.1 Cyprinus carpio | reverse complement strand
ATTAAACATGCTGTGCATTCATATGTGTATTCAATTCATTATATTTTATTATAAGATATATAAACTGTATAAAGTCTTCTTGGATTTTGTTGGTCTTCAAGTGATGATTTCATTATTGATCTAAAGATGAAGCCTTCATAACTTCATACTTTCTGTTTTTAGCTCTCACACATTCAAGAACACACAAGGGTGAGTAAAAGGCTTAATTGTTTATTTTAATAAAGGCATGTTTCATGGCATAATTATTTATTTTAATATACATTATTTATAATAATTATTTATTTTACATTAAATAAAAGCAATACAAAAAATAAACACGAGGATTCAAAAATGAACAACAAAATGACTCTCAGACAACAAACTAAAAGCACATGAAGTGAAGCAGGAAAAATCAGTCTATCAGTAATAGATTATTAGAAACATTACATTATTAGATAATACAGTAATAGAACATTATTGTACATAATATAATGTATTAAATAATAAATGGTGTGTGTGTATATATATATATATATACACATATATATATTCATTCTATATTCATCTGTAAAGCAGATTTTTCTGTATTTTCCACAGTGAATGTGATTCTGGATGCTGATACGGCTCATCCACGTCTCATCGTGTCTGAAGATGGGAAACAAGTGAGATATGAAAACAGAGAAACAGAAAGAGTGAATGGAGAAACATACATATTTGATGAATATCGTGGTGTTCTTGGGAAGGATGGATTCTCCTCGGGGTGTTTTTACTTTGAGGTGCAGGTGATGGGACAAACTTGGTGGGATTTAGGAGTGACCAGAGAATCTGTGAACAGGAAGGGTTTGTTCAGTCTGAATCCTGAGGATGGATACTGGTCTGTGGGTCTATTTATTGGGGAGTATCGAGCTTATGAGTCTTCATATGTCTCTATTTCGCTGAGTGTGAAGCCTCAGAGGGTCGGTGTGTTTGTGAATTATGAGAAGGGTCTCGTCTCCTTTTATGATGTGGAGTCCATGTCTCATATCTACTCTTACACTAATCAGTCTTTTAATAAGAAACTCTATACATTTGTTGGTTTGGGGTATGGGTGGAATAAAAACCCCACACCACTGATTATCTGTGATGATTACTAATGAGATCAGTGACTGAATTTACATGATCCACTGAAATAAACCAAAATACAATTTAAAAAGTGTAACAGCAACAAATATTAAATATTATTTGCACTTCCAGTCAAAAATATGGCCACACAAGGGTGATTTTATGTTTTCTGTGATCTTAAAATGTTTTGGTTTTAAGACTTCTGCTTTAAATGTCTGAAATGACTTTTTTATATATATTAATATAAATAATGCCTATATATATATACATATGAATTTCTTTATAAGACAGAGGCTTTACTTTATGATGAATAATGTTTTGATCTGGAGCAGATGATGAATGAAAAGCATCATGAAGAGCTCATCATGCAGTTAACTGTTTCTCCTTCAGCACTGTTTGCTGTCGGTTGATGAATGTTTTTATTTATTTTTTTTTTTTTTATTATTATTATTAATTTGATTTCTCATTGATTTTGTATTTAACTGAATTTCTGTGTCTTTCCAACCCAGTTTTAAATGTTCTGTTATTTGTATGTTTGAGCTTCTCTGAACAAAACTGATTTTGAGTGCCAAGCTCCTAAAAGGACTGATACATATATTTACCCAGTTTTGTGTACCCTGTGGTTTTGTTATTTGGACTTTTAGGTTACATTCTGCCCTGTTTTGTTCCTGTTTCCTGTTCTGTTTGTAGTCCTTTTGTAGTTTTTCTTATTGAGTAGTTATTATTAGTAGAATTATTGTTTGTGTAATAAATACTACTCTCCTTCTCCTCTGAGTGTTCACCATCATTTTCAGGATTAAATAATTGTTGTAACAGTAGTCCACACAACTCAAGTTCTGTAGTCCAAGTCTTCTGAAGCTAATCAGTGATCATCATCCTTTCAGACAGCATTCACAAATCTCTGAGTGTAATGCCTGATGTGAATGCAGCACTGTAACATCTTTCATTCAGCAACTTTATATAAAAATATTTTAATATGCGCTCAGTATGTGAGTCTCTACGTTTTGTTAAAAACTTCTTATTTTAGAATAATTTTCTGAATTCTCTCTTCCAAAAAAAAAAAAACATTCAGTATCATCATATTTTTGTAACAGCTGTTGAGAAAGCACATTAATACAATAAAACCAAACTGAAGTATTCAGTCAAGGATCATTTACAGCTGGAAAAAACTTTAGATAGTATTTCATAATTAAAATGAAAGTATTTTTCAGTCAGTGTCAGTAAACAGCAGCTGCTCATGACATTTAAAAACATAAAATTTCAAAATTTATTACTATCAAAATATTTGAAATACTTTACAAAACATCAAATTAATACACACTATTTAATCATATAAAGGGGAAAGAGTTAATAAACGTGCAAGTGAAAAAAGTTATTACTATTAAAATATTACAGATCTGCAAGGAGGAGATTTAAACGAGCTCTGTTTAATCTTTCTAAATTCATTATTAAGCTCAATTATGATCATTTTTAAAGCCATGTATAGAAACTATCACTGGATAAAATTATAAACCATCAAAAAAATCTATTTTTTTATTTATTTAATATAAATTATTTTTTCTCTTTATTTACACTCAAAAAAGGTCAACTGCCTTGTCGTTACTCTAAAGCACATTTTATACTTGATCTGACTTAATTTACTCTTCTGTCTTGTCATTGAGCTAAAGTAAATTATTCACTTAATCGGACGTAAATCTAAGTTTTGTTTGTTTAATTTAAACTATTTGCTTCACATCAAATCAATAATTTTGCATATCTTGTTTTCCTCGCGTCCAGACTGCAGCTGACACACAGTTCCACAATATCGCTGAGTAATTATACAAATAATCTTTAATTTACTGTTACTACAGTTGATACATATGTATTTGATGATTTTGAAGTTAACTGTTTAATGGGTGTGTTTTGTCACATTTTTTGTATTTACTGATCCTGACTCCTGCTGCTTGCTCGAAATGTTCATTTTTATTCGTTTGCTTGTATATGATTTTATTTTCCTTTAATCCAGATGATGATGTCTGTCATTGTCTTTTTTAGGAAAGATGTTTTTAATGACTTTTCCCAACAGTGTGGAGATGTAATCGAGTCACAGGACCACTGTAAGTGCTGCTTTTTCTTAAGGCCAGTTTATATCTGTACTTTATCAATTATGTCTAAGAGATTTTTCCATCTGTACAATAATATTACAGACCCATACCAGCCAATACCAAAGAAACACATACATGTTTGAGGTAAGGTTCTTTAACATAATTATCATGAAGTGTGTAAAGGTTTTAATGAAAACACTGATCTTAACGGGACAACAGAATCCTTTTATTCTCGTCTTCAGCCGTGAACTCAGCATGTGCCGAACTACACTTTTTAAAAGGTTTTCTTGGAACAACAAGGTGTTCTTCAATTGCAAATTGTTCTACGGACAACGCTCATCATTTCCTATGTGAAATTTTGTAACAGCCCCAAGAACGATTGTGTTTGTGACAACGGTCCTGTCAATCTCTGACTGACCGAGTGAAACATTACTTGCACCAATGTTCCCACTTTTTTTACATTTGTGGATGTTGATTTTATTCTGGGCAAGTAAATGACAACATTATAGGGTTCTCAATGATGATTATTCCTTCTGCTAAAAAGCGCCGCCTACTCCGTGCGTGGTGAAGCTACAGATGATGTTTTTCGGGACATTACTGGGAATTGATCAAGCTCATTATTGCCACGGCCTTTAATGTTTTATCTCTAAAAAGGCACCAAATATAGAGAAGTTCTAATAAAGTTTCAGCCTAAAGGATGTATCTTGAAATCTGTTTTTTAGGGAAAGAAGAAAACCGTTTACAGTTGTTTCTGCTTTAGCCTCTTGGCATTCGGCTTCATTTTTTTTCCCCCCCAATGTTGCATTTTATGAAGACAAATCCACTTTTGTAGCAAATCGAAAGCGCAAATGTTTCCATGAAACACAAAAAAAACAACTAAATTTTTCGTCAAGCCTTCGACACCATTGAGAGAGAGCAAACAAATTGCAGCCGTGAACTCAGCATTTTCAACCAAAAACGTTACGTTTCTCCTTAAGCACACACACATTACAAAGGCATGAGATGAAATGAAAACTGTGCTGTTGTTATTGAAATTGATTAAAAAAAATGCTTTCTTTATTGAAGATGGACACAGAGATGTTTGAAAAAAAAAAAAATGAGAAAATCTGGGTTTTCAATTTTTTTCACCGTGGGGGGTTATCTGTTTTGAGATTAGTTTTTCAGGTAAAAGTTTTTGGAAAATGTAACCATTTGCTTGAAAAATGGAAGCTACAAATTGGTTTTTTCTGTATGGTGTTATAAAAATCAAACAGATAAAATATCTATGAGACAGAAATGCAAAAGATGATTTGTCCACTTAGATTTTCCGATGTGCAAAAAAATTGCAGCATATTTTCAATTAATTAATTGAAAATATGCTGAAATGTTTGAACAATTTTTTGGGGGGGTTATCTGTTTTGAGATTAGTTTTAAAAGTTTTGAAAATGTACCATTTGCTTGTGAAAACTGTATCAGAACAATAAAAATCTAGAGACAGAAATGCAAAAGATGATCCACTTAAGATTAAGATCCACATGTTACAGAAAAGGTACCAATTGTTTACTATGATGTGGAGAATTATTTACTTATTTTAATACAAAAATAGCTTTCATATTAATAAATTGCTGCATTGATGTGATAAGCAAATTTGTAGTACATCAAAATACATACCAAATGACATGATAATTCTTTTTGTCAAATATAATTGTATTACAGTAGTATAGGTCTAGTATTACATAACATTTTTTGCTTAATAGATCAGTCTTTATCAGTGGTGGACGAAGTACACAAATCAAGTACTTGAGTAAAAGTACAGATACGTATAATAAAATGTTACTCCAGTAAAAGTAAAAGTACTCCTTTTTCAATTTTACTCGAGTGAAAGTACAAAAGTACTCTATTTTTTTATGTACTTAAGTAAAAACAGTACTGATAGATAGATTTATTTTGCAATTTTATGTAGGCTGCTTCATTTAATTTTATATTAGCACATTTTTTTTTTTTTATAATCCCACTGATCAAAATACCTGGAATTTTCCCAAAATAACCACTACATGGAGTCAAGATACATTTTTGTTGTTGATATGGACTACGCTGATGAGAGTGATGTAGTAATGTCACTATGAAGCTTACACTGTGATGTACCTGAAAGAAAAAACAGATTTGTGACCCTGGACCACAAAACCAGTCATATAGGGGTCAATTTTTCGAAATTGAGATAAATAAATAAGCTGTTAGGAAAGGATGATATTTGGCTGAGATACAACTATTTAAAAATCTGGAATCTAAGGGTGCAAAAAAATCAAAAACATTGAGAAAAATCACCTTTAAATTTGTCTAAATGAAGTTCTTAGCAATGCATATTACTAATCAAAATTAGTAAATTTTTTTATTCTCAAAGCTTGTCTGTGGTCTAAACACCCCTGGTCAAATACTCCTAGAGGACATCACTTCCCACTTTGATAATTATTGTAGTTACCATGTTCTGAACATCACAGCCTTTCTTTCCCCCCAGATATAATAAATAAAAATATTTGGACTTTATTTTTAAAAATTACTAAACTTAGCACCAGCAAGCTTGGTTAGCTAGACAGTTAGGCATCAGCTACCAATATATACTTATTTTTCAGTATGGTTATGAATATACACATTCATATCTGTCTAGTTGGGTGGTTAATTCAAACAATATAACACGTTTATACCTTTATACTGTTGATAAACAATATAAAAAACCAGACGTCACATAGGGATAAATGCGTAACACTTTTAATAGAACTGTTAATGCTATGGCAGCGGGAATTTGAAGGTGCATTAGTTATTTTATTTCATCTGTGTTATTTTAATGTTATTTTTTTTTGACCTAAGAGGCACAGATGCTGATGTGTTTGCATTCAAGCATTTCAGTGGGCTTAAATAGATCACCCTTTCAGCAGATTTAGTTCACAAAAAACAAATGACAGTTTTGACCCTATGACTAAATATGATTTTCAGTTACAATAATTAATCCTAAAATTCGACATTAGTAACTTACTTTTAACAGCATCAATCACACGTGCGCTCACAAGATCTCCCGGTTCTTACTTGTGAATTCAGTTCACTGGAGACTCGCACTAAACGGTTCATTTGAATCAGTCAGTTGTCGACTCGAGAACAGCTGCAGTCGGATCATTCTAATTCGTGAATTAATCGTTTTAAAAGGTTCATTGAAAAGAATCAGTTCGTTCTTGAATCAGACACCGCTTCTGCGCGTCAGAGCACGTGATATATTATAAGGAGTAACGATATGTTTTATGAAATGTAGTGAAGTAAAAAGTACGATCTTATGCTTTGGAATGTAATGAAGTAAAAGTAAAAGTTACTTAAAATAAAACTACTCCAGTAAAGTACAGATACTTTAAAAATGTACTTAAGTACAGTAACGAAGTAAAGCTACTCCGTTACTGTCCACCACTGGTCTTTATAGTAGATATTGTGTGAATTGAATCTTTCTAACTAATTTCTAAACTGTAATAGTAGATGAGATTTGAGATTTATATTGTTCATAACATAATGTGCTTTGAACATTAAGTTTATTAAAAAGTAACCATCCCTATAAGTAACCTATAACGGGCCTGAACATGGGAAAGAAGTGATGTATGACAAAAAAGAACCATAAGAAGGTAAAGATGGAGGCAAAATGACATGAAGTTTGATGAAAATAATCTTTATGATTATGAGACAGATGGATGCTAAATAACCATCTGACCCATGTGGAAAGAAGTACTGAAGTTTGACTATTGAGGTTAGGGCTGTGTAAATCTGTAACTGATGATAATGCAAATATTGTCTGCAATGACACAACTTTTTACAATCTTATCACAGGTGACGCAGTGTTATTTAATAAATAGGTACAAAGGATATATGTACAATCTTCATTGTAGGTGATTCAATTATAAACTGAATATGTGTAATAAATATATACGATGCAATACTTTCAATGCCAGTTTATGATCGTAAGTAAGTTTACTTGGAGCATGTAAATGTTTTTAGCATCCATGTATTGAATAATACCCAAATGTGATGCTAAAATATATAAAGTTTCTATTGTTCTGTATTATAAAGCTCAAATGAAGTTCTATTTCTCTTCGCGCCAGACGGTGGTGCTAGCTACTTTCTATTTAATTGGTAAACTCTAGTTTGCTTGAATAGAAGACTCCTTGCTTGTACTCTGTACTGTATGTACAATGAAGCAATTGCTTATAGAGGTCTGATATTTCTGAACATAATGTAAAAACATTTAAAAAAGATTGTAATGAAACTAATAGTCAATATTTTAAATAAACCTTCTCATATATGTGTCTTATATCCTTTGAAGATTCTTAAAAATATGGCACATAACAAATTTTATTAAGATTTTAAAGCCCCACCTGCACATCAAGAAACACAGACAGCCAATTTGAGCTTCAACTGCATGGGTCACATTAATCCCATTATTATCAGCACTGCTTATCAATATACTCCCATTTTTATTTTATTTTTGTACATTGTTGATGTATGTAACTGGTGATAAAACTAGACTGATAAACTAGACTGTACCTGTGATGAATGTCTAATGGTCTGCTGAGTGGTTACTAGATGGGTACTTCAGTTACTGCTGCAAGTCAAATGTCTCTTTGATATTTTGGTCCCTACTGCACAGAGGGGTTACCAGGATGTCATGTTTGGGGGGCATTTGGCTTGTTTGGGGGAGCAACATAAACAATTGAAAAAATCGGTGCAAAATTAAGCTATACTACACACAATCTATTTTAGTGCTGCATTATAATTCTATTTTTAAACTTTGTTTTTAAGTACAAGCATTAGTAAATGATTCCTGCCTTAGCAAACAGGCTTGCAAACACCACTAATTTATGATTTATCGTTACATAGAATTTTACATTGTAGCTCATGAAATTAATTGTCTGGTGTGTGATTATTAAACAAACTTTTAAAGACTTTTTATTGCTTTGCAATGAAACCAGAACCTGTTTCTATTCAACCCCTGGGTTGTTCTATTAGACATACACTCTATAAATATGCTTTAATTATTATTATTTTTTTATTATTATGTAGTCGCAATTGAGTTAGTGGCAAGATGTCTGTCAGGTTGGAGGGGCATGTTAATCTATTCTCTGAATGAATGAGATTTCATGATGTGGAGATTATCTGACAGACTGCTGATCACACTGAACCAAAGACTCACAGCACACATGCACGGGACGTCTGGATGGTCGATTCAGAAAAACTGTTGCATAAGTAGAACATGGAGATCAGGATCATCACACTGGACGTGTCGTGTATGTGAATGGTGAGCTGCTGGAGGTTATATGTGCATAAATAAAATCATTGTTATGACTATTATTTTGCTTTATCCAAGTTTTAGTTTTACTTTTAAATTCATGCCATGGCTTGAAAGATAATTTGTGCAACATTTATCAGTATTGCAATTCACTAGGCAATGTTCTTTCTTTTAAAAACAAATACATCAAATATATAGTTTTTAACTGCATGCGTAAAGTAATAAAAATAACCTATAAAATTATAATAAATATACAAATATAATAAAAAATAAAATATCAATATAAAAAAGTGAAACAGATATGGTCTTAGGCTTATGAATACATTAAAATGTATAAATAAATAAAGCAAAATAAAAACACAAATATAAATTCCTAATCACCTAATTGGCCAAACACTGTATGTCTTATTTAATATCACAAAAAATATAAAAAAAAAACTATAAAAATCATAAAACAATCAGTACATGTGGATGTTGCATCCTCCTACTACTTTATTAGTAGGGGGCTGATGATGACAACTTGATTGTTTTGGAAAGAGGAAGGACCATCGTGTGCAGGTATAATCATCTTATGATGCTCAGAACTATATAAGAGCTGTTGGGAGAGTGTGTGTTGACAGAGAGCCTCATACTGACTACCTCAACACACACAGAGACACAGACAAAGGGCCAGCAGGTGAGTACATTTGTTTAGAAAGAACAGAACATATAGGATGGAAATGATTTGTAACGATTTTTGTTAGGCTTAAAGTTCCAGTTATACCTAATGCTTATACTGATTTAATATGAATTATATATGTTTGCGTGTATTGATATAAGTTGACCACAAAAAGTATCTGTCACTTAAAAATGTCTAAATGTCATTCAATGGCATGGAAAGAAAGAAAGATAGAACATGCACACCTATCAAGCAAAACATTTCACAATTACAGGTGTGTAATGATAAAAACAATGGATGTATTGTTCAAAATTAATACAAAATATATTATTTAACTTTTTGTTTGTTTGATGTTAGTGGAACATGTTCATAGTTAAAGGCTGTTCAATGACAATAGCTATAACTATAAAGCTGTAATGATGATTCTAATCCTATAAGAATAGCAAGTTCACAATACAGATATAACGATAACAGCACAGGGGAATGTATTTGCTGGAATTACTTTCAGAGCGATTTTTTTCCAGCTGATGAACAATGAAAAAATTGAGAGCCAGTCAGAACCCTCTTTATTTAAACAGTATTTGAAGCTAAATAGAGCGTGCCTTTGGTGTAGACACTATATAGTTATTGTTATAGTTGTCTTCTTGATGTGAAAGGGGCTTTAATTTGATGAACTACATCTGTGAACCTGAGGAGAATCGACCTCATTCATCTACTAAAAATCACCAAAACAACAGTTGATTAAAAACATTAAGCAAAAATTAAGAAAATTTAGTGAAGAGGAAAAATGCTGCAGTATTAGAGATGCAATTAGACACTAGCTTTGGTATGTTTTGCATTTAATACAAGACATTCAGATATTTTAAGCGTGTCTTAAGTGTCCAGATCTGTTTCAGGCCACTGTCTCAACTGTGACAGAGAAACTATTGTCATGCAAGTGATGTTTTGAACACATTTCCTGTACTGCTGCACAGTAAACAAGCAATGAACTCTTGTGGGTTTGAGCTGATGAAAGGAAGAGTTTGACTTCAAGCACGTTCTGCTGATTGTGCTGACCTTCATCTAATCAGATTAACTGAGAAACCCTCTGGACAGCAGATTAGAGGATGGCTTGATCAATTTAAGGGGGATTAAAGGAACCTCCTTCATTATCACATGTCTGTACACTGGGATTTAATTATTATATATGCAATATATTCCATTGCATTTCACCTAAAGATTAACACAAGATTAGCAGTCTCATCCCCTCAATCTCTTACAGATCATCGTCAGTTCAGCGTGCAGTGCTTGCTATTGGTTTCTGTCTTGTGAATATGGATACCTCCAAGCCTAAAGCGAGCAGCAAGGTAGCCACACGGGCCACAGCACCCGGCAGTCCCAAAAAAGGTCCGCCCAAGTTCAAACAGAGGTCAACACGACAGTTCAAGAGCAAGCCACCCAAAAAGGGTATCATTGGGTACAAATAGTTTTAATATTTATTTATTGGATCTTTTGTGGATTTGCATATTGTATCTGTGTTAATATTAATGTTATCATTCAGATTTGGTGAAGATATTCCTGGAATGGAGGGATTGGGAACTGGTATGTACAATTTGGAGTCAAAAATATTATTATATATAATAAATATTATTTTTGACATAATGTGTAATCATATTTTTCTTTTTCACAGACTTTAATGTAATCTGTCCGTGGGAGGCGTTCAGTCACCTAGAGTTACATGAGCTGGCCCAGTATGGGATTATATGAGGTCACTTCCTGTTCCTGCATCCCACTGAACAACATCCTGCACCTTAATGCATCTTTTAAATATTAATATTCATTTAGGCTATAGCAATATCTTTGGTAGAAGTTTGGTTAGTCACTTATGTACAGCTTGAAACAGCATTTATAAATCAGCATTAATGAACTGGATGTTAGATAATCTACCTCTTCAAACAGATTTCCTGTAGATCTGGATTAATTCTGTCGCCAATACTAATTCCAGATAGCATTTTCCTTCTTCTTCTTCTTTTTTTCTTTTTACTTAATTATCTTATGTATTATAGTGTTGTCATATTGACATGTAATGAGCATTTTAGATGTCACTTCTTGATTTTATAAACTTTTACTTTGATATTATCCTGCAAACATCATCGTAATACCTATAGCATCAGTTGTGGATCTTTTTTTTTTTTTTGCAATGGATGTTTATGGTTTCATTTTGTCAAGTTTCAAAAGTTCAACTTGAGTTTGGGTTCTGTGGGGTCTTGGTGTCTGCCCATAGTGCAAGTACTGGGAGCTGCTCTCTGTGAGAGACCGGCCCAGTTTATTTTCCTTATGATGCTGGAGAACCGGACAATACGAGTCTGACTCATTGCTGGCAGCACATTTGGACATAAAATAAATTCTGCTTTTCGACTGTCTGTCTGAGTGCTTCCTCAACCTCTGGTCAAATACAAACTGAAACATTATGCAGTCTGTAAACTTTAAAGTAAGATGTGGTTTTCATACCTGTTTTTGAACAAAGCAAAACACTTTAGTGACTCTTAAAATATCCCAGGGCCATTGCATTAGATAAAATATTATCAAGCTAAGTGTTCTTTGCAATTCAGTATATTAACATTTGCTTAAATGTTTTTGTAACGGAGGCCAGCTGGTAAGAGCTGTGCAGGTAAACCTCATTCCCTTGATCTCAAGTGGTACACTAGTGACTGACGCTAGAGGCTGTGGTCTTTAGCCTCCTTGTTAGTGTGCCCATCTCCTATGCCGGCTACCAGGGTTCGAGTCCCACTCAGAGTGGGTGCGAGTAGGACCCAGCGAGGTTACATTGGTGCCGTGACCCAGATGGGAGTGAGGTATTACATATAGTATTTTATGTCAGGTATTCATTCTTAATATTTCAGTATCTCATCTGTCTTTGTAACTAAAGAAATAGCTTTGTTGTTTATGTTTGCGCATGCGCTCAATCGCGATCTAGCACAAACGTTGCATGCACCTGCTGTTTTCTTGGAAACATTAGCGAGCTTTTGGCTAGCCTTGGTTATAGAATCATAAATTTATGATTATTTTATTAAATCAAACCACACGTAAACACATTTTAAATGATTTATATTGCACAAAATAAACATGAACTCTTCAAGTACCCATCAGATACTTTTACACTTAGGCCTACATTTAATGTTAACTACTGATATGTTAACTTTTTCCAGATTTTTTGCAAACAGTTTCATCATGACATAAGTTGACCTGTAATGTTCAATATTGCACTCCTTGTGTTGCATTATAAAATGCAGTTTGCAAGTATTTTACTTTTGACCAAATTGACACAATAAGAATAGATATTTCATGAAAACATTTACAAACAATGAAAACCTATTAAATTCTTGTAATGCCTTTAAAATTTTACATGCTATCATGAAAAAAATCCTTGTAATGCCGTTAAAATTTTACATGCTATCATGAAATTCTTAGACTGTTTATCTCCAGAATAAACAATTTAACATCTCCAGATGTCAAATGCAATGAATTCATTAAATACAGGCTGGTTCATATTCCCCATGGCACAATATCCTGTTACTGAAAACATCTGAATCCATTCATTGCAGTGATTGTAAGTACACAGCATGCTGAGCTCTGCTCCACCGTATCTTCTGCAGCAGACGGTCCGTTATGAACAGAGTGAGTATCTGGACCCCCAGCAGAATGATGACTACCATAACAATCACTCCACTGTGCTGATTAATCCAGCGTGAGATACTTCCCAGACAGCCGCCCAGGAAGATCACGCTCTGGGCCGAGAACTCGTCCAGCTGTTGGGCGCCCACTCCGCACTGGCTGTTCCACACTGTCCCATTCTCTAGGGGGTCTATGCAACATGAGGGGGGCACTCCGCACGCCTGGACCCCTGGAGCTGAACAGTTGAAATACCTGTGCCAGAGAAATGTTTACAGGTGAAACACAATCAGATGCATTTGCAACATTTTTATATTTTCTGAAGGAATTTGTGGGTAGTGCATAACTGATAGTGTTAGGGTGCATGCTTAGACATTGCTACTTGGTTGCTAAGGGGATCTGACTGATGTTTGGCATGTTGTTTTGTGGTTTCTATGTGTTTGTTTACTAGCTGAAGCCAAAAGACTTCATGCGAAACTTGCTGTCATGCTAGGATGTTGTCATGTGGTTGCTAAGAGGTGCTAAGTGTTTTTAGTGCATTTCCATCCCACTGTTGTTTAATAACCCATGTCCTCAGATATTCTGGTCTCTAGATAAAGCTCAGAGCTCAGGTCCTTCCTTCAGTGTAAGTCCATAGGATTTTACCTTTTTTTTTTTTCTTCTTTTTTTTTTTTTTGAAATCCAACAGGTGTCAAGTGTTAATACTTGCTAAACCTATGCATTAAGACAGGGATTCCCAAACTTATTAGTCAGCCGAACCCTTTTGTTTTGATGATAATAATAGTGATAATAGTACTTACTGCTAATATAATAATAATAATAATGATAATATTTATGATAAATACTCATGTTATTGGTAATTTCATTAATAATAATAATTATTATTTGTATTGTTATTATTATTAATATTAGTAGTTATAATAGTAATAATAACAATAAAAGAAATTATATTAACATTAATAAATATATAACCATTAGTGTAATAATAATAAAAATAATAATAACCACTGCAAAAAAATATTATTAATAATATTATTATTAATAATAATAATTCCAAATAGTTTTATCAAACACTCTTGCTGCTCTCAGTGCCATTTTCACACAATTTGATGTTAAATAGTGTATTACAGATAATGTTACCCCAAACTCATATCATCGGTTGAACAAGAAGATGCTACTGTATGTTGCTCAAATATGACCTAAAATATTTACTTGAATTACCCACTGAGATTTTAATAAGAGAGGTTAAGAGATTGTTAAACAAGAGATTTAAGAGATTTTAATAAAAGAAGTTAATAATGCAATAATTTAACAACACATTTGCATGTTCACAGTTTTCCGATGCCTGACCATGCAAGTGAACAAATAATATATAGAAATTTTAAGTGGTTTATTTTTATTATTTTTTATTTCAGATTTTTTTTTTTTTACATTTTTATGATTTAATCAATTAATTTTCATCAAACACCCACAGTCAGTTCCTTCAAGAACCCTTCAATTTGGGAAACCCTGTGTTAAGATGTTACAGGAGAAAGTGTGCTAAAATAGAAAAAATGATACACCTCACCTTTAAATTTCAGTCGAAGAGAGCCATTATTTGTCTATAATGAGTAACTGTAATTGGGATTGCAAAATGAGGATGATGGTGTAATAAAATGAAATATATTGGAAAGCACAAAAGGGACAATTATACGAAAAGTCTGAAAAGGATCAAAACCAACAAGCAGGCCAAACTATGATTCCAGATCCCACTGGAAAGCATTAAATACTGGAGAGGCTCTACATTACAAATTAGGTTGTATAATCCATGTATTTAACTTTGGACTACTTCAGTGTTGGAAACCCATGAAGTTACTCATGATGTCACCCCTTCTCTTGATTTCCACTCACACATTGATTCCCCAGTCTCTGTAGGTATCGGCCCCGCAGCACTGCAGGCCCGTCTGGATCTCATCAATGATGAACCTCAGGTCCAGGTCGTCCTGGTACCGCACCATTGCGGCCAACATGCCTGAACGCAAGTAATTCTCGATCTGCCCTTGCAGGCTGTACAACACGACCACCGCCAGAACCTGAACCACCAAAAGGACCAGGACAAAGGCTGAGAAAGTCCGAAGAAGACACATGTTCTCCCGCAGTGCCCCTACGCATCCCATCAGGCTCAGCAGGGCAAGAATGAGGCCCAGGAACATGAAGAGCAGCATGGGGTCCGTCCCGATACCGCTGATCTTCTCCTGAGCGAAGGACTCTTTGTTGATCAGGCCCCAGAGGCCCACGACTAGTGTGACCAGACCAAGAACAGTGAAGAGCAGGTTGCTCGTGATCAGGAGATACTTGAGAATATAGTCGCTCCAGCTGGAGCTGAGAGCTCGTGAAGTGAAGATGTTCCTTGATGAAGCTCTGGTCGACTCTTCATGGCTGGATAAAGTTGAGCTCGTCTGACTTCCTGAACTGTCGTGTGTTGCCAGATACGAGACAGATGAGGCACCTTCTGCATTTCTTATAACTCCCTTGATGGTAATAAGTAGAAAGTTAATGAATTTGGTCAGTTGAAAACCCCAAGAGCCAGATTCACTAAATAATTTCAGGGAACCAATAATAACAATAATAATAACAACAACAACAACAATAATAATAATAATAATAATAATAATAATACAATTTAAATAAAATATTAAATAAAATATTAGATAAAAAAATAGAAATGTTACCTTCACAAATAACTTAAATAAAATATATAAAATCTAAATAGAAATGCTGTATTTAAAATAATATTAGTAGAGTAGTAGGGTAGTAATAGTAGCAGTAGTAATAATAATAATAATTATTATTATTATTAATATTATTATAAAACACAGATAATTACAAAAAAGACTAAAATAATGGTTAAAACTATATTATTATTATTATTATTCAAGATAAAATAATGTATCAATACTATGAATTATTATTATAATTATAATACAATAATAACAATAGTAAATTATAAATAAATAATAATACAATAAAAAATAAATATATTTAATAAGAATAGTAGTAGTAGTAATGATGATGCTAAATAGTTTAATTAAACGCTCTTGCAACTCTCAGAATCATTGCTCACAAAAACTACTCTGTTTGCCGCTGAATGGTTTGTTACAGGAAATCCTGCCCTGAACTTAAAAGGGACATTAAGATACAATACTTTAAAAAGTGCAATCAACTGACAAATTTTCCCACTATAAATTCAAAGAAAGTAAACAGAAAGAAACCACACTACCTTTGGTATAAGAAGCTTGTTCTCTCTATTCTGGAAGTGATTCCTCCGCTCCCAGAAAAAGAGAAATCTCCCAAAAGACGGAAAACGCCCCATACCTCCCAAATACCGGGAGTGGACTCTTTCTGTGCTCCAGAATCTCAGGGAGGGATGCTGGTCGACTGAAGAGTAGAGAGGACAGAAGTGAAGGCAGTGAATCACATTGCGAGTGGGCCATGGCACGGCATTCCAGCATCATGTGAGAGTCACACAGTACTGAGGATTAGAGGATCAGGGTTGGAAGCGGCCCTGAGGCTCAACCAGACGGTGTGCAGCTCACAAAAAGGATTAAAGCATTAGCAAGATGCTCCACTGCTTCACCACTCAGACACAATAAAGCTAAATCTAAGCATTAGTTTATAGTCAGTTTGTGGTTATTAACTAAAACATTTAAAATGTTTTTATTCGTTTAAATGAAACAAAATCTAAAATAAAATACAATATAAACAATATTTTAAATAAAATTAAATAAAATATAAAATAAAATAATAAAATAAATAAAAAATATGAATTTAAAATGACAAATAAATAACAACTTAATAATGACACATAATGCCTTCAATATTTCTGTTAATTTAAATGAAACATAAAATAAAATAAAGTACAATAAAATAAGATAAATAAAATAATAACATATATAAATTAGATATAAATAAACTTTAATTAAAATCTGAAATAAATGACTAGGTAAAATTAACATTATTAGAAATATTGCCTTCATAATTTAAATAAATCTAAAACTAAATTTGAAATACAAATAAATTAATGTATTTAAAATAATAATAAAATTGCAAAATCACAAAACAAAATTACTTTAAATAAAAATGAAAATTCTAAATATCAATAAATACTATAAAAGTATATAAATAATACTGAAATAAGGAAACACAGGAAACATTTCATAATGTGATCATCACTGGAAAAAGCTGGAAAAGAGCTGCATAATTTTTTTTTGTCTCCATTTGTGGTTCAAGCTAAAATAAAATCATATGGGTTTGAATTTACATGAATTATGACACCATTTATTTTTGATATATTTATATATACTATTATAGTATTTGTAACAGAAGTGTTCCTTGAGATTAGTATTACAATAAACCACAATGTAAAATGCTATCCTTCAGTGACTTTCAGTAAAAACCTTTGGAAAATGGCAGTAAACTAGCTGTTCACTGAAAAAGGGAATCTTACTGCTACTGAAAACATTTGCAGTCCTCTGGAATTAAACAAAACATAAAATTAGACAAACATGATGTACGCATAAATCTGATGGTGATTTTTCCTGTGGTTGATTGCACAGATGTACTCGCTGTGAGACGTTCTCCAGGCTCCTGGATCCTCTCCTGACCTTGGCCTCGGCTCTGCGTTTTGAAGAGGAGATTGCAGCACGGTAGGTATTCCAGGAATGAACAGAGCAGATTTTTCCTTCTCACAGCTCCATCCACAGCCAAATCATCTCACACCATCTGACTCCAAAAATATTACTCTCACAGACACTGCTGTATGTGCAAGCGCCATAAAACTCTGCTTCCTTTGCCATCTCTGGAGGTTAGCTGCCTGGTGCTCATTTTAAATGGGCTCCTGTATGTTTGCATGAGAAACTTGTGCAGTGCTCTCATCAGTCTTACATTCATCTTATCTAAATTCATTATTAGAGATGCCCTGATAATGAATTAATGTTGTGAATGTTGTGAAGCACCACTATTTCTGTTGTTCATACTTTTAGTTATGGATCTATACTATAGAGATATGGCAAGTTTAGACCAAATTTACTAAACAGTTTCAATATAATAATAATATTATTACTTAATAATAATAATAATGTTGCTGTTTTTGTTGATAATTATGTATACATAATTAAATATTGTTATTTAATTTTTTTAAAATTGTATAATCCCTTTAAATTGTTATTAAAATTAACAATAATATGATTTGTTATAATCATTATATATAATATACAGCAAACCATCTATTAAACATAATGCTGGATCTGAACCGTATAGTCTATATTTGATATATATTTCGCTCTTCAAAATGTATTATTCTTTCTCTGGACATTTTGTCGATCTGTACAAATTGATAATCGCTCAGACAGAAAAACTGCTAGTCTGTTATTTTTGTGGAAATCTATGATTTCTTCTTTCATTTCTATGTTGATAAATGAAATGCACCTGTTAAATCTGGCGATGGGTTGAAAGTTGTGTGCCAATCCTGACACGTTAACCCATATTCAGTGGTGCAGGCTGTAAATCTATGAAAACATATGCATCACCTCAGCTCTGCAGTTGCTTTGATGCTGATTTAGAAGTACAGTATATCACTGGGAAGGTTTTAGATAATATATTAGACACTCTCTAAAGAGCAAGACACAATAAAAAATTGTAAATTCAGTATATCTGACACTTAAGTTGTGTAAAGTTTATTATTTCTCTTGTTTCTTCTCATTTTCTGGCATTAAAAATGATTTCCATGAAAATGTATTGTTTGCTCCTCTACTTTTTTCACCAGCTTGCCACATTCCACCCCAGAAATATTCTTTGATTGCAGCATGCGAGTTTCCTATTTTTATTTATATATTTTCCAAAGATGGTGACTGAAAAATCAGGTTCAAATATTAAAAACACCTGCTACATCACTTACACCCATATAGAGTGAAAAAAACAGTGTCTAGTGAAACTGGTTATCATCATTGCTAATAAGAATCAATGAGTCACACTGAAAAAAATGATGTAATCACGCCACACTCTGTTTTCTCTATGTTGTTCTTGTTCTCCTAGAGATGTGGATTGTGCATTTATTTTAGGGTGACTGTACGTCCTCTTTTTCCCAGACGTGTCTAAATTGCCTAAAATGTCAAGGTTTTGGCTTTGTTTTCCTATTGTTTTCACCAAAAAATGTAAATTAGCCCATGAAGTACTCACCCTCAAGGCCTCCTAGGTGTATATGACTTTCTTCTTTCAGAAAAATCCAGTCATGTTGCAGTGCATCAGTCCAAAAGAAGTTAAATAAAGTGCATCCTTTCATAATAAAAAGTGTCTCACATGGCTCTGGGGGGTGAACAAAGGCCTCCGACCTCATATGTCATCTGCCCAGAACTACTTCAGTGTGCAACTGTAAGGCACAAGCTAGATTAAAGTGATTATTACGTTTTGAATATGGATATTTTTTCTTACAAAAACGCATCGATTCACTACAGAAGGCCTTTGTTCACCCCCCGGAGCCATGTGAGGCACTTTTTATTATGAATGGATGTGCTTTATTTCACTTCTGTTGGACTGATGCACTGCAACACCCGCTGAGTGCCATTAAACAGCTTGAAAGATCAAAGACAATTTTTAATATAACTCTGATTGGTTTCGTCTGAAAGAATGGACTTAATAACTAATGACATTTCTTTTTGAAACATTGTTGTACATGTCCAAAAATGTACAGTCACTATTCTTGTTTGGTGTGCCAAGAATAATAGTTTTTTTTGTTTGTTTTTTTTTTTTTACAAAATTGATCACTATGATTTTTTCCCCCATAACAGATTTGAGCTTGAATACAAGTAGGAACAATGAACTACTGTTAAAGTCTTACTTCTGTTTGAACCATGTGGTCAACTTTATTATGTCACTGCCTTAAATATGACGTTTAAGACAGAGTCATTGTTTTTTATATATATTTTAATTTTTATATTCTTTATATTGCATATTCTTTTATAATGTCACTGCCTTAATATGATGTTAGAAAGATCAAGTCATTGTTTTTATATATATTTTACATTTTTATATTTTATATGCTATATATTTTCAAATTTGTATATTTTAATTTCGGATAAATGAACTTTTTATCATTTCAAATATTTATAAAACTAATTTTAAAATATATGTATAACCCATTGTTTTCAGATTTGCATTTTAGGACTGGCATTACCATCACAGCTGCAGCTCTGTGTAACCAGAGAATGCCACAAGGCGAGAAAGAGGGCGAGAAATCATTAAAAACAGAGCGAGTGGGACAGATTTTTCATTCTGGCACCAGGGGCTCAGTGTGGTGTCATTATTTCCATAAGTCCACGCTGGCCTGTTCTGCAAAATGTTGCTGGCCGGTTCTGTGAATTGGATCAGAGCTTATTGCTGTTGATTAGTCCAGGACTTGAGCCCAGATTCAGGATCCTGAGGTTCTGCTGGGTCAGAGGTGGAGCATTAACCTGCCTTCTGTTTTTAACCCTAATCATTTGGACAGTGTTCTGCAATAACTGGACAACATATTTGACTTCAACTACAATAGCAGATTTTTTTTTAAGTTTATCATGCATTTTGAGGCAGAGCAGCCAAAGAAAAGGTGGTCTCATTTAAAATATAATAAACATTCATCTCTTGCTTCCTTCCTATTCCCATTTGTGCTTCCTCGGTGGCTTTGTTGTCAGACTTTTTCATGTAAAAGTACATCCGTGAGCTGTACTGATGCCTTTTACCCAGACAGGTTGAGACCTCCAGGAGGAATTTGTAATCAGAATGTCCACAAGATAGCATAAGCCCATAACATTTGTAAGTGAATCTCATGAAAACATGTGCATGGCATTTTTCACCCCAACAATCTCAAGAAAATGCATGCATTTATGTTTGCATTTATTAATTAAGCATAAATCCTAGACTTCCATGAAACTATTTATGCATGCATGCTTTTTATTTATTTGTTTATTTATACATGCATTTACTCATTTATTTGTTTATGCATGCGTGCATCAAAGCATTTTTATTCCCATTCTCAATACTAATTGGGGTTAGATTCTTATTACTGTAACATAGTAATTAAATTATATAATTTAATTGTATAATGTAAATATAATTCATATTTACATTATACAATTAAATTTATCCCTCTATACATTTGGCCACTGGCAAAACATTCACTAATATGCGGAAATATTTGCAATATATGTGCTTGCAAATTAATTTGTAGTTTTCAAAGGATGTGCATTTTTCCTGCTTTTTCTTCACCACTATAATGCAATTTGAGCTCATCTATAACAATTAAAACTACACCGTTTTCATAAATCTCATTCTTGCGTTGCAGAAGTACTGCGTTTTTGGGCATCCATTAATTTCCCAAATGCAATCAGACCAGAAGATGCTGATGTCTCCTGCATTCTCACACTGACCGGTTTCGACTGGATTAGCAGTGCCTGTTTGTTTATAGAGCATCTTTTTTCAACACAGGGGAAATTCAACTCTACATCTCACTTTCTGTTTTATAAATGTCTCAGGTATGACCTTGGATGAATCTGAGGGGGTTTGCAAGCCCCTGTTCGTCATTTCATCTTCAATCATGTATCTTTTTTTATTTATTTTTTTATATTTGTTTTTTAGGCTCACTGTGTGCACAAATATTTGTCTTTTAATAGTTATTTGGCCAGATTGATGAGATTAAAGTTTTTGTTTAGGGGGAAACCTGAAAGCTTAATTGCAATCTTCAGTTTATGTAATTTGTAATAGCTGTGGGATTTGTTGATGCCGCTGTGATGGCTGTATGTGTTCTGCATCATGAATCTTAGTCTCTTTTCTGGTCCATATGTAGCAAAGTTAATTTTATCTGTCCATAACACTTTACTCATCCAGCCAAAATGACTCAATCACTGAAACTTTTCTGAAGCTTTTGAGGATATTTCCATGTGTTTGACCTTTCAGTCAAGAGGAGACAGTATTAATGTATTTTAAGATTATCATTCCTCATGCATATTGTTATTCCAGCCCAAACTTAGAAAGAAATCTCTGGAGAAAAAAAAACTGCCATGAACTTGAAACTTATTTACAGACCAGAATATCAGAAAGACTTGTTCATGGTGGGCTTTGTTCAGTAAATAACCTATGGAACCCTGTTTCCGCCCCAGGATAAAAAAAAACAAAAAAGATAATTTAAACTATTTATCTCACAATTCTGACATTTTTTTCTCACAAATCAGTGAAAAAGTCATGATTGCAGTTAAACTCAGAATTGTGAGACATACATTTAAAATTGCTATATAAAATGGAGATCAAAATTAGAGAACAACCTACAATTTCCCTGCTCAGTCCTATTTGAAGTTATCCTAACAGAAGTAGAATTTTTCAAAGCATATTTCACAAATTAATTGTATTCTGAAGCACAGTATGAAGACCAAAGGGAATGACCCTTTCAGCCACCGCATGAAATTTGGTCGTTACAAAACTGACATTTCTAGAAAATAGCAGCTTTACAATGACACTACTGTACTTCATTCAAGTCCCCCAAAAATGGCTGGTCATCCACGTAAGACAAATGCATGACAGGACAGGATAATGCAGAGACTCTCAAAGGAGAATCAGTTCAACACTGCAGCTGGAATTACTCACCAGTTCAGCGATGGACAGGGAATGTTTAAGAGAAGTAAAACTAAAAGCACACTCTGCTGTGACCAAGCCTCTCATCAGCAGAAAGAATCAAAAAGCTAGACTCACATTTTCTGAGGAGCATGTTGTGTGGACAGAAGAGAACTGGTCCAAAGTTCACTTTAGTGATGAGAGCAAGTTTAGTTTATTTGGGTCCGATGGGAAACATTTTGTGCGGCGTCAAACTGAGGAAATACTGAAGTTAAGTGTGTAAAGTCAGTGAAAGGTGGAGGAGGAAGTGTCATGTTTGGGGGATGTTTTCTCCAGCAGGAGTTGGGCTCTTATAGAGCATAAATACATATAAATGTAAATGTAATATATATATATATATATATATATATATATATATATATATATATATATATATATATATATATATATATATATATATATATATATATATATATATATATATATCAGAACCTCCTCCAGCTACATGCAGTTCCTTCCCTGCAAGCATCACCTAATCAGCCTGCAACCTTTTCATGCAAGACAATGCTCCCTTCACACAGCAGAACTTATAAACCATAATCACAAAGCAAAAAACACTTAAATAATAAAATTCCTCCCAAAGAATCCCAATATAAAAACAAATCAAAATCACAAACAAAAGATCACACCAAGATCACACCAGAGCAGTGTGAGGAACTAGTGATGTCCTGCAGTTCCTACTAATTTCTGACAGCTGTAACACTCAATCAAACACATATTTAAAACTCCAATCCATTATACATAATCTAACGTTCTACAATTTTTAATGTTCACTAAACATAATAGTGTTTTTCACAAAAATAAAGGTTTTTATTGAAATTCCTCGGTTATTTTGTCAAACATGTAGTAGAACAGTGGTATATCCCTTCAAATTTTGAGTGATGGAGATTAACAATGTTTCAGAAAAAATCTATAAAAAGTATTTATAGATTGTTCTCTAATTTTGATCTCCACTGTATATACTCAAATAGCAAGATATAAACTCAAATTGTAAGATATAATTTTGCAATTCTAAGCAAGGTGTAAACTCACAATTCTGATTTTTTCTCGCAATTCTGAGATAAGTCGTAATTACCTTTTTATTTTATTTATTTATTTTTGTGGTGGCAGAAACAAGTTCCCAAAGTAACAACCATGCAACCACCCGGAATAACTTAGAAACTGCATAGCAATGCCCTGACATCACAAAAACAGGTTTTGTACAGGTAAGCACCACACACATTTTCTTCAGTCTAGTTTTATATTACTTGAAATAATTACATTTTTGCATACTTTGTTTCCATGGTTTTCATTAAATCCTAGTTTATTCTATGGCCTCTAATATTTTTAACAATATTAACCAAAGCTGTTTGGACCTTTGACGGTTCATCACGCCTCGAGCTTCTCAAAAAGACTGAAGATGTATAATTATTGATTCATGGGAACAAGCAGTAGGCTTTTTTATTGTAGTTCTTGGTCTGGCGTTTTGTCATGCTGATGAATGCATTACTGATACGGAAAGAGGTGAAGCCAAGCTGTTATTTGTTTCAAATGCTGAATTACGTAATGCTCTCATGACTCTGGGGAATCGCCTTGGCCAGAGAGTGTCCGCACACTTTCAGAACATGCAGTTTATGTAAGAAAAGCTCAAAAGTTCAATGAAGAACATTCACATTCTCACAAGGGTCTATGAAATATGACCCAGAACAACTATTTTTTGCTTCTCGCTTGAAAACAGTTAAGTAATGTCACATGAATTTTGGACAACATAAGGGAAAGTTATCACGGCTTTTGGGATTAAGAGCACTCCCATCAAAAACACCCACAAGGCACATACAAAACTGTTTGTGACCCTGTAACTTCTGGAAATCCTTATGGATCTTACGGGGATTGTTTTACTACAATCCTAAAATTTTCTTTAAAAATCTATATTTTTTATATATATGTTTTTTTTTTTTTTTTTTTTTTTACATACATTTTAAATGTATTTTTAATACATTTCTGAACAACACAAATGGTGCAAATCGAGGTACATTCTTTTTGGAATAGTTCACCCAAAAATTTAAATTTGCATAAATTTTGCTCTCGGCACATCCAATATGTAGATGAGCTTGTTTCTTCATCAGAACAGATTTGGAGAAATGTAGCATCACATCACTTGCTCACCAGTGAATCCTCTGCAGTGAAATGACATAAAGTTGAGTATTTTTGGTGAACTGCCTCTTTAACTGAGTGATAGTAATAGGCTTGACAGTCTGAATGTGCGATTTATGTGAAAGTATTGTTATATGATTGAAGATGAAATGCTGAACACACTGAAGAAGGATAACTGATATCAAAGAAGCAAAAAGCCGCTATAATCCTATAATAAACAGATCATCTGCTGTTAAAGCATGTTTTTCCTTTTCCTCCCCAGCATACTTTTTCACCAGGCCAGATAATGACGCAATATTTTATCCTTCCCTATTATTTACATATTAAAAAATAGTAATGGGAAAACAACCCTATTTATTACTTCCCTTCCCTATCTAAGATGTTATATTTTACAGAAAGTCTACGAATGCAGCTTTAGCTTGTGTGTTGGTGTCTCCTCCATCTCTGACTCGGTCAGGTCCAGATGTTGAGCAGAGCTTTGCTGTGACATCAAAAACTTCTCCGCTGGAGCTGATCCTGGACCTGGAACTGATGCGGCAGGAGTCACGCTGATATCTACTCATCCCTTCAGTCACAGTGACCGGAAGATATGTGGACGAGGGTGATCCTCAGCTTTCTGTGTGACTAGCATCTGCCCAGAGCAGAGTAAACATGAGCTCATCACTAGCTACAAAGAGAAGCAATTTGTGATTTAAAGAAATCATCTTCAAAGAAGATGGTTGTTTAAACAGAGATTCAGATAGCAAGAGGCCAGAATTCGGCCAGTGAACATCTACTAAATGACTTGTAGCAACCAGCCAGAATATCCTGAAAACCTCACTGAAGTGCACTAACAACATTGAAACATCTTAGTAGCTTCTTTGAAAGACCATCTTTTTCTTCAGGAAATGTAAAAAATCGACTTGTCTTTTAATGTTTTTGAAAGAAGTCTTTTTTGCCCACCAAGGCTGTATTTATTTGATCAAAAATGAAGTCAAACAGTAATATTGTGAAATATTATTACAATTTAAAATAACTGTTTTCTATTTTAATATATTTAAAGATGTAATGTATTCCTGTGATGGTAAAGCTGAATTTTCAGCTTCATTTCTCCAGTCTTCTTCAGAAATCATGCTAATATGCTGATTTGCTGCTCAAGTATAATTTCTTCTTATAACTAATGTTGAAAACATATAATAATAAACCATGATACTTTTAGGATTCTTGATAAATAGAAAGTTAGAAAGAACAGCATTTGCATGTAATAGGAATATTTTGTTACATTATAAATTTCTTTACTGTTATAAATATAGTCTTTTACAAGTCAGTAAAAGATTTTATCCATCCAGTGGGATTTAAACCCACGAACAGAGGACATAGACATTTATTCATTTTAGCAGACACTTTTAATCCAAAGTGACTTACAAATGAAAAAAATGAAAATGATACACCTTAATGAGGCAATAACACATGAAGTGCTAGCAATACAATCTTTTAAACATTGTCTAAAATATAAGCAAGAACAATGAGTATGTTAACAAATAGTGAAACTATATATTTATATATATATATATATATATATATATATATATATATATATATATATATATATATATATATATATACTAATAACTCTTGAGACTTAGGATTAGATGTTTCTGTTATCATTCTATTCACTTAAAATACAGACAAATTGCATATAGTAAGAGTACAGAGCTGTAAAATGAATGTGGATGGCAGTTCAGATCATTTGGTCTTGCAGGAATTTCTTGAGAAATGTTTTAATTCATATTGAGATCTGACTTTCGGTTGCAGATGTTGGCATCTTGGTGACTCTGAGCAGAGTTTGAGACATTATTGCGATTTCTTCTGACACGCTAGAGAAGACATGTGAGTTTATTCTTTTCTCAGTCTTTTTCTCAGGGGAGAAGCAGGAGACTTGAGTAAAAGTCTCCATAATAACTTTGCTGTGTAGAAACAATTAAGATAGTATCTCTTTTTTTCTATGTGAGCAGTGATGTCATGTATCTGTGCTGTTGGTCGCTGTTGAGGAGGTGGGAACCGGTTGAGGGAAGGATTTTGGACTGTGGTTTATTGCTATAAGACAGTAGACGCACTTATGTTCCTTCACCTGAATCACAATAACAGGGATTATTTCATGCAAGCGTCTCCACTGACCACTGGAACAAACCTTCTGCACGGGAACTGAGGTATTTATCCTGGACCACAACTCAAATATTATTCCAGCACACAATGTGACATTTAACTATTCCAGTGAGATCTTGTTTGGAGCATTTTTAGTCTTTGCAGATGCTCTGTGTTTTCTGCAGCTGCTCAACATTTACCCTGCATGCTCTCTCAGCGTGTCCGTCAACAATCTGTTTACCAGATCAGCCAACGAAGCCCTTCATCAGATTTTATTTTATTCATTCCAGCGCTGAAGTGTTTGTGAATGTGTGAAGCATATGCTGAAAGTCATAAACTCTTATAAATGTCAGACCATGTGTCTGCAGTAAATGTAGGTTTTTATCCATCCTGAATAACATCACTGTTATTTCTCTGAGGATGAGAATGAGGAGCGCTCTGAACCTGCTGTCTCTGGTCTGTCTGTGTGCCGCACAGAAAAAATGGACCCAGGACACGTCGGAGTGGGACCACCGAGGTAAAATCTCTTGAAATTTATACTGGTGTTTTCTAGTTGGCACAGGTGATGTGAGAAACTGAAAGAAAAATCCAGACTTATCTAACATTTCACTCTTAAAGAGATGTTGTGAGGATATACTGCAAGTGTTTGTAGAATATCTCCAAAATACTTTAGAGGTTAAAAAGGTATTTTTATGAACAGAGTGCAAAATAGATTTCAAAATGCTTCATGTAATCAATGAAAGATGCTAAACTTTCAGAAAATGTTGTTTATTCACCTCATGAAGGGATTTCAATATCTAATAGCCTTCTGACCCATACTTCGGACATACAATGTTTTATACATTTATACAATACGATGAAGAGCAAAATTCAAATAACTCTATTTTTACAGTTTTTTTTTTTTACAGTATGAATATAGTTTAAAATTCTGATTTGTGAGGTTTGTTTCTAGCAATAAAAATTAAAATAAACACATTAATAAAATGCTACGTTTGTGATTTTAAAAAAAAAGGAATCAAAATGCCAGAATGGAACAGTTATATTGTATAGAGCAAAATTAATAAAAAATCTTAATAAAACAACTAAAATTAAAATGAAAACCAAATGTAAAGATAAAAACTAATGATAATAAAAATAATGATATTAATTCATTGAAAATAATCATAAAATAACACTAGTTGCTAGTTTGTTGTTTTGAAGCAGTGGATGAGCTTGTATTTCTCATGCTTTAAAGAAAAAAAAAAGTGTTTTGCCGTGTTTATTAATGTTTGATCATTTTTATTATATAAACTTTGGCAGTAGGGTTGAAAATTTGTGAAAATTAGTGCCCTAAATTATTTGAAAGAGCCTATTATTATTTCGTAAACAATGCAAATATGTTAAGAAGAGGCCTTTGAGAAAATAAAAATAATCTTGATGAGAAATCACACTTTTTATATTTTACTTGCCAAAATGTGCTTCTGGTTGTGTGTTTACTGAACACTCAAACTGTCACTGACTGAAATTATATAAAATCTAGTGCTAAAATAAATTAAAATTAAGTGAAAAAATAAATAAAATCACAGGGTTGTGCATCTAATGACAAAAAATTATAAATAAATAAAAATAGTTCACTTTTCACAGACAAGCCAAACAGCAGGAGCTGTTCAAACCTGACGCAGGTTCTGGACAACTGGAAATACGCCATCATGTACCAGGTGAAAGACATGCTGGTCAATGATCACGCGTCCATCTTACCAGAATATATCAGGTGGGTTGTGAAGAGCTGTGGTGACTTTTGAAGATGTTTGGTTTCATAAAACGAGGTCTGGTCTGTTAATGGCACGCATATTTCAGTCCACTCCAGCCTCAGACCATCTGCACATTTACTTTGTGACTTTTTTTTTTTTTTTTTCGCAGCAACCGGAGAAAATTGGGATCATATGACAAAAAAAAGGAAATGATTATTAATGCAAAATGACTAAAATAAACCACTTAATCTGCACAATACAGTATGTGCTTTCTCTAAGGTGCAGGACCTTTGATCCCAAGCCTAAAATCTGCTCAGCAGCTTCAAGCCCCGTTCATCATGCATGAAAGATTTCTTGTGAATAATTATGACTTCATTTCTAACTAGTACTGCTACAAATCATCATTTACTTTTATTACCGGACCTCTGTGCCAGCAAAATGTGTCACTGGGGTTTAATCCAGCTTCTGTCATCTAATCCATACACTATATTGCTTGAAATAAAACAATGATTACAATGTAGATTCTAGCCATGGATTGTTGGTATTATTGTGAATTTTATTTGAAAATGTATATGGACATATAAAGTTCATTTTTTAACATATTGCTTTTTCCTTTTTAATTACCCTTTTAACATGTCTGCACTTCATCTAATCTGAGAAGAAAAAAAACATGTAGGATTTATTTGCATTTACTTGCATTTTTAAATTTACAATGATTTACTACTATTTTTTATCAGCAAAATTGTTCAGAAAATGTTGTTTATCCATCTCAGAACATCAGAGTAATGGGTTGTTAACATTTATTTTATATGAGAGTTGTGATTTTTACAACTGTTAATTGTCAATATACATGAATGAAACCTTGAGTTACAGATTTAAATGAGAAAATTAAATATAATACCAGAATGGATCAGGGATATTAAAGTGAAATATGTTTTATTTCAGGTAGTTGTCAAGACAACATACAGTCTCTCCTAATTTTATTTAGTTTAACTTGATGTACTAGAATAACTAAAACTGAAATTAAATTCAGTAAAACTACAAAGACATTTTAAAATTAATAGAAAAATGTACATTTATTATTTTGCTTTTAATTGCCTTTTAACTTTTTCACAATTCATCTAAACTGAAAGAAAATTGGTGTAGGGTTTTCTTTGAATTTACATTGAATTTATTGATTTTATTGATGTACAATTTTCAGTCAGAAATTAAAAGTGAATTATACAAATAATTGCATGTCAATTTGGAAGTAAAGATAATGAAATAATAACAATATTTTTTTGTAAAACCTTCTCCAGTAATATTGTTTTACTTATTGCTTGGTGGTTAATCCACATGATTTGAAGAATTATTTAAGCAGGATTAGTTAAGTGCCCACACTTAATACTTGGCTTTAAAGTTTAAACTTATGACCAGCATGTTTTTTAATGTATATATTTGATGTTTTATGCATAGGATCCAGCCCCTGTCAGATGCGGTGGGAGACCTTTATAAGCAGTTCAACACGCTTAAGGAGAACCTGGCGAAGCTGACCAACAAGTTTGACAAGGTAGAAAGCTTTGTGGACGAGATCCAAGAAGGAAATTTTCCCAGGCCAAAAATGTTGATGCCAACAAGACTCCATGTCAGGAGAATCCCACATCAGATGCCAGTGAAAAGCCCTGCAAAAGTCCCAGGTAAATCAGTGTGGGCTCAGAGGAGAGCCAGAAGAGGTCCTGGTACTTAACAGACTACAGTAAGTCAGCAGAGGCAGCTGATCAGCTTACTGGATCTGGAGACATAATCATGATGCTTTTCTAATAGTAGCCTGCTTAAACCAGAGATGAGCCTGTCAGTTATTTAAAGGAATAGTTGACCCAAAAATGAAAATTTGCCTTAAATCTACTCACCCTCAGGCCATCCAAGATGTAAAGTTTGTTTCTTCATCAGAACAGATTTGGAGAAATGTAGCATTACATCACTTGCTCACCAATGGATCCTCTGCAGTGAATGGGTGCCGCCAGAATGAGAGTCCAAACAGCTGATAAAACATCAGAATAATCCAAAAGTAATCCCAGCATGGATTATTGTGAAGTTTTTATCAACTGTTTGGACTCTCATTCTGACGGCACCCATTCACTGCAGAGGATCCACTGGTGAACAAGTCATGAAATACTAAATTTCTCCAAAAATGTTTAGATGAAGAAACAAACTCATCTACAGCTTGGATGGCATGAGGGTGAGTACATTTTCAACTATTTTTTTTATTTTTAGGTAAACTATTGCTTTAATACAGAGCACATTCTGAGATTTACAATATTTCATATTACAGAAAATTACAGATTAACCTACATCATAAACTGAATGTATGGGACATACTGCTTAAGAAAGGACCAATGGGTTGTTTGTATAGTGAAGGAGTTTGACATTTCTGTATGCACAAATGATTTAGAAATGTTAACAAAAAAGTGTATATTAGATCATATCATAAATATATTCATCTTTTAATATGAGAGACAGTGGTAATGGTCATTTTGACTTAAACTGAAAAAACAGTCATTGTCAACAGTTCTTATGTATGGTGTGATGTATTCAATATAATATATAGAATGTTTACTTTTTCCTCTTTTGCTAATTCATAAGAGTTTATAATGTGCAAGTAAATACTGTAAACATCCATTTTATTGCAAATATCCACAAGTATGTGTGTATTTTTTAGCATGCTTAGCAAGACACATTACTCAAATGCAACTTAAATAATAAGCGTTTCAGTGCATCGCACTGTTACATGCTATAATAAGCTAAAAACAATAAACAACTGCTCACAATTACAATTACCATTACAATTACCATAGTTTAAAAAAGAAAAATAGTGCTGAGCAACTGAAAAAGCTGAACAAAACTAATGTTTGTGGTGATATCAGATGATATTTCTGCTGGACAGTATCAGAGGTCTGAACATCTGAATGCATTTATTGCCTTTGTTTTTAATTTCTGCCTAAATCTAAACATGAATATATCGTTTGACTTTCATGGAAGCAGATGTGCTGGATGAAATAAACAGATGATCATTCTCTCCACAAGTGTTTCTTATATACTGTATCATGCTTTAACTAGCAAAACAATATTCTTACAATATTTCGTGCTACATGGATAAGATAGAAGACAGTTTTTCATATGTTGACAGTAGGAATTGTTATTTTGCATGAAAATGTGACTTGTGAATCAGGATAATCTTTATTTAATCGTGTTTGTTTGTTTGATTTCAAAAAATCCATGCAACAGCTGTCAGAAGTCTTGATTGATGCATCATTCTTTGTATGATGTTTGGTTTGAAATAAGCTTTGAAGTTTGAAAAGAAAATAAATGTTCAATGCCTGGTCGGATTTCTCTCCCTCAGTTGCCCATCTTTATGAGAGCACCCTCATCTGGACAGACGGCGTAATCATTTCACTCATTATTATTCATGCACTCGGGTAGATAAAGCATCAGTAAAATATGTGATTTATTCAGCCAAACAGTTTAAATCAATAAATATATCATAATATAGCAAGGTTTTTATGTCAGATAGTGTAAAATAATTAATTTACTGATTTTATTTTTTTTTTTAAAGAAAGAGGCCTTTAAAATTAGCTTGAAGGAATGTTTAAATATGCAAAAAAGATCAAATATTTGTATGTGATATTTTTAGGTTATGCACCCTAAAATAAATAAATACATACATACATAGCCTATGAATATAACGCGTGAGTAGACATGTTTTACTTTTTTTTTTTTTTTTTTTTTTTTTTTTTTTACGTACAGTTTTATATAAATATGGTTTCAGGCGACGGACCTTTATTTTGAAAAGTCCCAAACAGGAAGTTGTCGTCCTGCGCTCTGTTTAGCTGTAGAAATGTTCCGCTTACAATGAAGGTGAAGGTTAGTTTGTTGTTTCTGAATGTTTGTGCAAAGGTTTTATATTTTTCTCGAATCTCCTTTTAAAAAATAACGAGTTTAACACGTTTAGCGCATGACTTTGTGACTTTCTGCCTGTGTTATAAATATTTAGTAAAGCTAATGTTCTTGAGCTCCAGAGATGTGAATGTTTCTTTACTTGACAAACGTTTCTTTATCTTTATGAATTGTGTGGGTTTTGGCACAGAGTCGGATCAGTGTGAACCTTTTAGCCATAATATATAATGTGGAAAAAGTAAACAACATTAACATTTGGGTTTACTGAGAAGACGTGTCAATAAAATACATGTCAAAAAATGACTTCATGCCTATTTTTTTGTTATTAAAGAGATAAATACGCCCAGGTGTTACATAACTAAAAGTGAATTATGCCCACATTGTCCATATCTCATGAAAATACCTCAAACACAATCTATGCGTCTGTTATAAGTATATTATAACTTTATAACATAAGTTATTAATTCCACTTCAATTCAACAGCATGAAAAGCCGAAGTTAATAAGTTACCGAACACCCTATATCTCCTCTGTAAAAACATTCAACTGTGTGAACCAGTATAATTGTGCTGATAGTGGCACAGTATTTGTCTCTGATATAGTTCATGCATTGCTCCTCGTTTCGAGTGCCACCAGCAACACACACAAACACATATCTAAAAGAACCGAGCAGCCAAATGGTTCAGGTCCTCATAGTTCCTCTAAAATAAATAATAAATATGTCATTCCTGTAATTAAATACCCTTAAAAGGATAGTTCACCCAAAAATGAAAATTCTGTCATCATTTACTCACCCTCATGTCGGTCCAAACCTGTCTGAGTTGCTCTCTTACGTCGAACATAAAATAAGTTATTTTGTAGATTGCTGGTAATCAAACAGTTGGTGGTTGTCATTGACTTCCATAGTCATTATTATTTTTATTTTTTTTTTGCTACTATGGAAGTATAAAATATCTTCTTTTATGTTCAACGTAAGAGAGCAACTATAGAGTGTACTATCCCTTTAAAGTCTGCAATTTAACCTCATCGCTCAAAAAGAAACTAAATTAAAGCACATTTCTTTGCCCTGCAACCTTCAGGTCCAAGGCTGTAGTTTAAACCACTAAAGCCACTTTTCAGGAAACGGGTATCAAGCCAGCAGTATTCAGGTACGTGTACGCAATATGACAATGTATAACACATAATGCTTGTTTCTTACTAATTTTTCCAAAAATAGTGCCTGCTTTGCTTGAACATATCACACTTTCTCACAAAATACGATGCATTTTGTAGCATTTTTGCTTTCAACAACCATTTGTAAGGTGAAGAAGTCTTATTATCCCTTAATCAGCAGAAAACAGTGGCATGAAGACATGATTCCTGTCATCATTTGAGCCAGATCACAGCCGTTTGTTAAATCTCTCACATGTATGAATGATTCCGAATACATTATTTTATGCCTAATCCTGATTTCTACTTTTTCCACTAATTTGCAGATTGTAAATTGATACATTTTGACTCTTTCTTTTTGTCATTCTTCAAATCTTCATTCTTTTTCTGTGAAAACACTGTACGTGATCAAATTAGGTAATATTAGGTATTTTTGCAAATCAGAAGTTTCAGGGCTGTGTACATAAAATATGATGTATAAAATATAATATGGTGGTCATAGAGTTTTTATTTTCTATAGCCATGGAAGACGACATACAAGAGGAAGTCCTTTCACAGTTCAAGGAGAGGCGACTGGGCGGCTGGCAGGTCCTGCAGCTGACGGCGGGCACGGGTTTGGCGGTCTATGCTGTCTGGGCAGGAATCCTCATGCCGGGGTTTCGCCGAGTGCCTCTCAGATTACAGGTGAGATCTGAGGAGTGTGTCTGTCTTTATGCTGCTCAGGAGGAGTGATCTATCAGTCTATGACTGCGGCTGTGTTCCAGGTGCCTTATATGCCAGCGAGCAGAGCTCAAGTGAGTAACGTCATGACTCTCCTGAAGGGCCGATCTGGAGGCGTCGCTGACCTGGGCTCAGGGGACGGCAGGATTGTGAGTGATCCTCTTACTTTTTAATTTTTTTAATGCTTTGTAAGAAGTCTATTATGCTCTCCAAGGCTTCATTTTGTTTAATCAAAAATACAGTAAAAACAGTAATATTGTGTAATAGTATTGCAATTTAAAATAATTAGTTTCTATTTGAATATATTTTAAAATATCCTGCAAATTTTCAGCATCATTCCTCCAGTCTTCAGTGTCACATGTTCCTTCAGAAATCATTCTAATATGTTGATTTGCTTCTCAAGAAACATTTCTTATTATTATCAATGTTGAAAACAGTCGTGCCGCTTGATATATTTGTGGAAAAGTACAGCATTTATTTGAAATGCAAATCTTTGGTAACATTATGATTGTCTTTGCCATGACTTTTTTTTCCAATTTAATGCATCCTTGCTCAATAAAAGCATTAATTTTATTTTATTTTTTTAAATCGACCTCAAACTTTTGAACAGTAGTGAATGTGCTCACGTGTTTGTTTTAATCATGTGCAGGTGTTAGAAGCGTGCTCTCGGGGTTTTTCTCCAGCAGTTGGTTATGAGCTCAATCCCTGGCTTGTTCGTCTTGCGTATTTTCATGCGTGGAGAGGTGGGCAACATAGAAGTGTTTCATATCGGCGAGAAGATCTATGGAAGGTACATCTAAACACGCAAAATATGATATTAAACTATATATTATATAATAGAATAGAACAGAAAAATATTTGTATATATTATATGTGTGTGTGTGTATATAAGGGGTATATATATATATATATATATAATACAAATAACAAGATTATGCTCCCAAAATATTTAATTGTAATATTATAATCTATTGTCTTACACTATCATAACTTCTCATACAAATTTTCGTTTCTCATACAGAAGCAAGATATGATTGGTACACAATATTGTTTGTAATATGTGTGCATGTGTGTTTCCAGGTTGATCTCTCGGCATTTAAAAATGTCACAGTGTTTCTAGCCCCTAGTGTGGTGAGTACCACAGTGATTCCTAAATCATTTCATAAGACTTAGAATGAATTCAATCAAAGAACTGAATGCATTTGCATCATATTATTAAGCCCTCATATACCGTGCATTGTGTCTTTATCAGTTAAGTCTTTTACAAAAGAAGTTGCTGGCCGAGCTGCCTGAAGATGCTGTGATTGTGGCGGGACGTTTTCCGTTTCCTGATTGGACGGCGTGTAAAGTAGAGGGTGAAGGTGTGGACAGAGCGTGGGCCTATCACGTACAAGAACTGAGACATCGCTACAAGTCACAAGATAGACATGAGGAAACCAGCTGAGAAACATTTTAAACCTGTGCTTTCTTCTTATTATGTATTCATTTTATCATGTTTTATGGAATTGTTTGATGCACAGAATGTTTTTACAAGATTTAAACTATTAATTCATCTTTTTATTGTGCCCTCACTCTTAAGTGAAACAAAACATAAGATGTCGAAAACAAAGCTGCTGTCTGTGGGTGTTCCTTAAAGGGTTTGAACACGCGGAACACCCCCTTTCTTCATGATACCAACAATATTATGTTTTTACTACAATACTCCTCTACAAAAAAAAAAAAAAAAAGGAAATAAACCTCATTTATTGCGAGTCATCTTTATTGAAAGTGCTGTTTTGCAAAGTGCATGTTTGTAAATGTGTTTACCAGTCAATCTGCATTCTTACTCAACGTACACGAGCTGATGAGTTTCATAATGTGAAGCCGTTGAGCAAACCACAATAACAACCAGAAGCAAGAGAATCGCAAGCTCTTCCCTTT